>NC_059375.1:36335000-36632500 GCF_019703515.2 Myxocyprinus asiaticus
ACCTTGTGCCTCATGGATAATCAGTCATACAAATATTTTTTATATTATTTGGATGAATCCGTTATTCGTGTTGAAGTCATTATTCGTGCCTTTCTGAATAAGGTATTCGGCTTCGGGCACATCCCTAGTAAACAGCACCATGAATGCAGATCACACCGGTTTGATCGTACACCTCTGAGCCCAGCCTAGTGTAATAAAACCGGTTTGATCATACCTGTGAAATGGTTAACAAAAACAAAAAATATTTTCGACTTGTACCTCGTTTATTAAAAAAAAAAAAAACTGTGTTTACAGTAAAACACTTATAATGGAAGTGAAAGGGACCAGTCCAAAAATACACACTGTTTCAAAGTGTAGCCACAAGACATTATTTTAATGTGATAAAATCACTTACTAACATTATCTGTGTAAAGTTATATCCAATATTACAACTTTGTTGTCATGACAATGTAATGACGCTGTAATGGTGGTAAATCCCTGGTTTTATCACACTAAAATTATGTTAACACATATGATTTTTATGTCTTGTGGGTATACTTTTGAAATGTATTTTAATGTTTTTGGACTGGTCCCATTTTTTTTTTACATATGCCACAAATTGTGTCAATTGAGCTTAACTTGTGTTAAAACTGGAACATTCCTTTAATATAAATTCATGGTCTTGTGCATTGTTCAGATTTTTTGTATTATTTATTTATTTATTTTTTTTTTGTATCTTTATAATCTCTCATCAAATTGTATAAATTGATCTACTTCTAAAACAACTTTCGTTTGACACAAATCCCTCTTACTTTTCTAGGCAAAGAGCAGATATTTTAATTAAGAAATTATAATTTAAGTTTGTTCCCATTCTTGAATTTGTGCTATTTCACAGTTTTCTTTGACTTTACTATTATTTAAAAGGTAACACTTTACAATAAGGTTCCATACGTTACAATTAGATAATGCATTAGGTATCATTAACTAACAATGAACAATTTACATATTTGTATAGCATTTATTAATCTTTGTTAATGTTAGTTAAAAAAAAAAAAAAAAGAGTAGGTGTGCCCAAACTTTTGACTGGTTATGTACATTGTGAGTGTTTTATGGCATCTGCAAGTGTGGTTATAGTTTGCAGTCAATTCCAGTGAGGACCCTCCTGCCTAACATTGATAACAAAACCCACACAGGCAGAAATTTGAGGGTAATTGCAAAAAGGGAACTGAATTTCCAGCCACCTGAAAGGGTGGTTATAAACTTCTGCTATTTTAAACCATTATTTCAGGACAAAAAATAGTTTTTATATCTAAAAAGATTTCCCAAGGTACACAGAATAGGGCTTTAGCTCTGGCTTGTAAGGGACTAAACCAAGTCACAGCATATAAAAATACACCTAAAGAAGAAAACCACATTCAAAAATTAAAGTCATCATGAAATCAAAATGGGCCCTTGCTCACTTTGTAAAATACATGTTCTTGGTCTTACTATGCACAATTCATCAGTGCAAATTATTCCATATAATTTTTTTATTTGAAACCTATTATCAAAATGTAATAACTTAAGAAGTGTTCACAGTGACTGCTATTTGCAGCAGCAAAGCGTCCTGAAGTCATTCATTCCCAGTGAGAGTTGGCGATTTCTGGCGACCACTGCTGATGTGATGAGGTTGAACAGAGTTCAACTCGATGCAAATGAGCAGTGACTACCAATGGGAGTGCAGCCAGTGATCCACAGTCTGATACAGTTGAATACTGCAGTCAAATAGGAATGCTGGCTAACAACCAACAGCACAGACTTGGCAAACTACAGCAACTGCATCGATGTTTGAGAACAGGCTAATCTGAAATGACTTTCCTTTTAGGCTGACATCACCTTGGCCACGTGGGCGGGAAAAATAATGTAAACTAAAAGACAAATAGCTATTTAGCCATTGTTTTAGGCAACTTCCTGTAACTACTGTCTGATCGGGATGCATCAAGGCAAACATAATATCATGTTCTCCATGCACATATACTGTATGGACACACATAATAAGACACATGCAACATACAGACTCTTTCATTTTCAAAGACAGTGGTCAGATAAAAGCTGGCATTATTGATTGAGCTTGTGTTCTGATAGCCTCTCTCTGCCCGTGGTCACACCCTCTTTGTGTTCTGCAGACGCTCTTAAACGCCAGCGATCGATACAACAGCGGCTGCTTATTCTCTAACCTGGGGCTTCCTTTGTTGTTGATTTTCTTTCTTTTTCTTTTCTTTTTTTTTTTTTTTTTCAGTTTCGGCTCAATGAAACAGATCTGAACTTTAATAAATATCATCTTGTGTTCAGTGAAGGGTACACAGGGAGGCAAGGTGTATAAAGTGGGGGAATCCAAACCCTCTTGGTCCATTAAATGTGTATGATATTTTTGGAGAGTCATGATTCTTTAATGCATTGACAACTGTGTCAGCAACACTTTACAATAAGGTTGTATCTGTTAACATTAGTTAACTACATTAGTTAACATGAACTAACAATGAACAATACGTTTACAGCACTTATGAATCTTGGTTAATGTTCATTTCAACATATACTAATGCATTTTTAAAATCAAAGGTTGTATATGTTAACATTAGTTAATGCATTATGAACTAGCAATTGTATTTTTATAAATTAACATCAAAGATTAATAAACACTGTAAAAGTATAGTTTGTTGTTAGTTCATAATAGTTCATTCATTTATTAATTGTTACAGATATAAATTTATTGTAAAGTGTTTCCACTAGATCTATTACTCTTTTTCACAAAGACATGGAATACGTCACATTTAGTTTTTTGTTGTTTTTTTTTTTGCACAAATGTTCACTCTCCATCCGACCCTTAGAATTAAATTGACTGTTTGTTTGTTTTTGTTTTTTTCGCTGCTTTGCCTTTTAGACTATGTAAACACCCTATGCACATGTGAAATGTGATGCAACATTTTGCTTATGCACAGGCTGCAGGTTTGCAGTCACAAATATTTTGCATTGTCCCATCCTTTAATAAAAGCTTATTAAAGGTTAAAAATATACTCCAGCCGCTCATTTCTAATGCAAGGATTCTTCTGAGGGATATGCAGAGGAGCAGGTCAGGAGCAGGACACTTAGTCAGGAACAGTACAAATATTTGGCAAACTTCCCCGCATTTTATTTGCATCGTTAGTTATTCTGGCATTCAGGAATAATAGTATCTATCCTACTTTCTCCTTAATACCTCACTGTGCCGGAGTGAGACAAGTTTCTGAACACAAAAAAGGCATAGTTGACATCTAAGCGTGGGCAGTCATATTAAGTATTTTGGTTTCTGATGTCAGAATCCAAGGATTTTGGACCAAGCCATTTTGGCTTCAATAAATGGTCTTTTTATTTTTTAACTGTATACATATATTCCAGTACAATGTATGCAGTCTGCAGTAGGTGTACTTCATGCAATCTTTAATGATTATTTCAATTCAGTTTTTCATATTTTTTTAATTGAATTTTCTATGTTATCTATGTGAAAGAAAAACTCTCTTGAGGGACTTTTCACAAAATGTTGCAATTTCATGTATTGAAATATCCTACATGACTGTCTTCCTCTTAACTTTTTATTCTGTCTATCTTACTTAACCTCATAGTGTCTCTGTTTTTTCCATGTCCTTGTCACCTGTTTGTTCAGTGTCAATGGCATCTACTGATGTAGGCTGTTTTCAAGTTTGGTTCGATTGCTTTATCCGAACCCGGTGGTTTAGCCTCCCCAGCTGACAAGTGCCAACACCCCTCTAAAACTAACAAACCAGACCAGGCTGGAATTTCTGCTAAACCAGAAAACTTAGGCTGGATTAAGCTGTTTTCCTTTATTTATTTATTTATTTTTTTTATAATAATAATGGTACACACCTGTAAGACACCATTCTTAACACAACCTGTGTTATATACCAACCAACAGACCTCCAAACTTCACTGGCAAAGAGCCAAAACCAGTCCAGTAAAAAAATAAAATAAAAAAAAAGACAATAAACACACTCAGCCTCCCCCATAAGTAACCTCTTTTCTGATAGGATTGTCTCTGCAAGTCATGAAGGTACCTGTGGGATGCGGTGAGTGTTTCTAGTAGGTAATGTTAAGGATTAGAGTCTTATCGAATCTTGACCCCATTAGACTTCACTGTCTTCTCTTGGATGGATTTCTCTGAAACAAAGGCCAGCATCAGGACCAGCTATCAGAGAACTCCCGTCAGCTATCTGTAACCGATCAATACATACGACTCCCACATGCCCGCAGAGTGTTGGCTGACACATACGCGCGCACGCACGCACACACACACACACACACACTGCCAGCACCACAAACAGTGCATCAAAGCTCCATCACATTAGAGATTTCCAACTGAATGTCTTATTTAGCTTTCATGTCTGATTATGTAATACAGCTATGCATGTCTAAACGTGGGTATAAAGAACAGCAGTGTATGGAAGCAGGCACTTATATGCACAAAGCATAATGCACATTACTTTAACATTATCTCCTTTCTCAAGAGTCATGATTACCCATGATTTCTAAGGTTATTTCACAACTGACTGCATGCATTTACATTTCTGTTTTTGGTTAAATGCTTTTTGTCCAAAGAGACTTTATGAAAGGGCATATATTATGAAATGAAAACTGTCAAAGAGGTAGCATAAGACAGTTTTGAGGAATAACTTAGTGATAGCGACACTACCCTGCTAAAAAGAAGAAGAAGAAATAAAAACGAATCTGGTTTGCATGTCTTAGAGGGTTTAATTATTATTATATTATTTTTAATTTTTTTGGCTGGTATTCTAGCTAGCCAATCTGGGGTTTAGCTTGTCTACATTCTGGTCTACCAGAATAACCAGCTGACAAGTGCCAAAACAACACACTCATAGCGATATGGCATTATTGTGACTTTTTGCCTGAACCACCAATACGTCACTCTTTCTGTTGCTTGCACCCCCAAAATGTCACATTGCTCCGTATTTTAAACGTCACTTTGATGCCAAATTCAATTAATTTTGGATGATTTCATTACTTTGCCCAAGGCACCATTTTAAAATGACATGAATTAAAAATTAAAAATTCTGTAATGATTTACTCATTGCTTTATCATTCTAATTCTAATTTTGTTTTCTGCAGGACACAAAGGGAATTTTCCGAATGCCAGAGCTGTGGCTCAAATAATGAGAAAAGCACCATAAAAGTAATCCTCTAGTAATGCGCTGTATTCTGGCTCATGTGACAGCTTTGTGTGAGGAACACATCTACATTTATGTCTTCATTCATCCAATCCCAGCCTGGTCTCATTTGGCTGCAGTTTCCCAGTGAAATGTCCAGTGGGGGCGCCAAAAGCAAGTGAAATGTTGTCGTAATCAGACACCATTTTAAGGTGAATATTAGATAGAGGTTTTAATGCATAAAACGTACCTCCCTAACCTCAAAATTTAACCTAAACCTAACCAATAGTGATCAGAAATCAAATGAGAGGTAGACACAAAACAGATATCCTTACCCAGCACCTAAACTTAACCGATAGTTTACGAAAACAAAATAAGAAATGAATAGCATATTTTCAGATGCAACCACAACATTTTGTGTCACTTCTATGACACTCTCATCTCATGTGTCAGTTTGCATGCTTGACTGGTCTCAAGCCGTGGTCTTCCAAGTCCAAAGTCCACCACTATATCAGCGGAATCTAATAACATTGGATTATGTGTGCACATGTAGGGGAGTCTGTAATACAAGTGTTACAGTGTAAGTGTTAATAAAGTCATAATCAGCCGTTGCAGTCTTGATTTGTGTAAAAGTTAACAAAATGCACAGTTGTTGTAGCGCCTCTGGTGTTAATATCACCAGTAACTGCAATGAAAAGTAGATTTTGTTACAGAAACCTATATTCTATGAGACTAGGTTGTCCCATCTGCTGACACACTCAAATCCCACACTTAAACATTCAAAAATTGCCGCCTCAAGAAGCGTTATGACAGTTTTGATGTCGGCGAAGTAAAATGCCATGGGCTCGCGTGTCTTGTCTTGTCTTCTAGATTATGACATGCTAAAGTTTGGATCTTTGGGGAATATTTTCAGTGATTTAAAGCTCATGTTTCACTCTATTCCTTACACAGAGTTATGGCATGGTTTGAGGAGACTTTGGACATGTCCACACTAATACGTTTTCGTTTGAACCAGCATTAATTTAGCTACATTTATACCTCTCGCCCACACTAGAATGGCATTTACCTTCACCGAAAACAGAGACTTTCAAAAACACTCTTCATTAAAACATACTTGTGAAAAATGTTGATGTTGGGAAACTGAAAACTGAGTTTTCAAACTGAAAAGGATTAGTGTGGACATGGCCTTTAAATGCAGTTTGAGTCATTTGGAATACTTTTATTGTGCTTATTTTTTTTTTAATATAATTTTTTTTGGAATCAATTATTGTGACTACTTGCATCTGCTTGTTACATCTTTTACATTGTTAACAATTGCTAAGGTTTAGGCGTAGGGGTGGGGTTATGTGTTCAAAAATATCTGTATTACTGTGTAATGTAACTAAAATGATTGTGACTACCAAATTTATCTGCCTATTACATGTTTTATATTGTTTATAAGTGGTTATGTTTAGGCTGGGGTTAAGTTAGAGGACCTAAAATATTAATATGATAGTATAATGTAACTGAACTAATATATTTATGAGTATAATGAAATATATTGTGGTTAAACATACACATAAAATCCAAAAGATTGCCAAACCTATGATGAAATCATGATGCAGGCAAAACGTTGCTACAGTGATGTTTTCGTCATGAGATTGCCCTGGCCCAAAACATCAGCAAAACAGACAAGCCTGACCAGTTTGGGCAAACAATGTTTTAGTCCTGTGTAAAAGAAACATAAGAGCACAGTATAATGTATAAATGTGAAACGTGAACATGGTATAATGTTCATCTGAGGGCTCATGAATACATCATATATACAGTAATGCCATTTTAAAATGAACACATAAAAACATAATAAAGAAGAAAACCTGAGTGTTATATTTTATCTATACAGTCAATTTCACAATTCTCCACCCCAGTGGACAGGCATAGTTACATTACCCCAGGTCCCCATATAAAACTAATACAGTCCAAATGCGGCTAAAGACAGCGAGATGAAAGACCGAAAAAAAACCCAAAAAAAAACAGCTAGATGATGAAAGACGAGCAAAGCTCCAACCCGCCAAGGATTTTGCAGAACTGTTGAATCACCTATAACGGAACAAACAGCCCGCTTTTTCTCTGCTCTGTTTATTTCTGTTTTCTTTATCACCGGGATCTTCTCACCCTCAACTGCCCAAACCCACATGGGCTTTACATGAAAAATCTCTCTCATTAGTTTCAAACCAACTTGTCAGAGTGCAGTAATGCAATGTTCTTCAGCCCCCTAGAGATTTATACTAAATTCAGCTCTGTGTGTGTGCTTGTTTTGTGGTGGGCCAAATGTCTAAAGGGGGTTTATCCATCTTTAAACACGAAATGCTTTGAGAAAGATGATTTACATACCAATTAAGCATTAAAGGCAGGTCATTTGGCTCCTCGTGTAATGTGGACACATTTCAGATCTCTGGAGTTTAACGTCAGACCTTACCCATGCTGTGCACACACACACGCACACACGCACACACACACACACACACACACACACACACACAGTTAGGCAGCATGCACACACTCTCCTGCTCATTAATCATGGTGGTAGGTGTGTGTGACAGGTGAGCAGAAGGTGCGACAGTTTCACCTCTCTCTGCACTCGGCAGGAATATAAACATCCTGCGGCGAAGCCCTCCTGCTTCATCCAGACCTCTCTTTCTCCCTCCTTATTCTTACAATTTGGTGATTTTTCTGTACAATTTGGTCTGTTTACACTTTTCATAAAAGTGTTGTCTCCTGGCCCCCTTACTACCCTCTACCATGCACATTTGTTTATTAAATATTTTAACTAATTTGATGCAAGGAATATTCCAGGTTCAATACAAGTTAAACTTAATCGACAGCATTTGTGGCATAATGTTGATTACTATTAAAAAAAAAAATAATTTTGACTCTTCCCTCCTTTTCTTAAAAAAAAAAAAAAAAAAAGCAAAAATCGAGATTACAGTGAGGCACTTACAATGGAAGTGAATGGGGCCAGTTTTTGGAGATTTTAAATGTAGAAATGTGAAGCTTATAATTTTATAAAAGCACTTACATGAATTCTTCTGTTAAAACTCATGTGTTATTTGAGCTGTAAAGTTGTTTAAATAGTCATTTAAAAAAACAACAACATTTGGGTTTGTTGACATTACATCGTCATGGCAACGAAGTTGTAAAATGGCTATAACTTTACAAAGAAAAGGTTATTAAGCGATAAAATATAATAATTTTATCACACTAAAATCATGTTAACATGCATATTGTTTATGTCTTGTGGCTATACTGTTGAAAAAGTGAGTATTTTAATGTTTATGGATTGGCCCAATTCACTTCCATTGTAAGTGCCTCACTGGAACCCAGATTTGGTCTTTTCTTTTTTTTTTTTTTTCTTTTTTTTTTTTTTTAAAGGAGGGGCAAGTCAAAATGTATTTTAGTAGTAAATAATATTATGCCACAAATGCCATCAGTTAAACTAAACTTGAATTTAACCCAGAATATTCCTTTAAAGGGGTCATGGCATACCCTTTTTTTTTATATCATTTTATTATCTCCCCTGAGGTCCATTGATAATGTTGTAATGTTTTTTTTTTTTTTGTTTGTTTGTTTGTTTTTTGCACCGAAACAGTCAGAATTTAGTAATATATGATCATTTTCCACCCTGTCTCTGGTCTTCTGTCTAAATGCTCATTTTGGCCTAAGTGCCTCCTTAAAACTTCTATTTTTATGCCCACTGTTATGATTGGCTAATAACGTGCAGCCCTTCAAATACACAGCCATATAGCATATTTGAAACACATTCGGCAGAAAATGAACCAGCTCCACAACATAATAAAACTAAATTACATGGTTTTCACATAACGCACACCCAACACATTGCATCCGAATATATTAAACAGTTCACTCAAGCACAACAGCACCGTAAACTATCAAACAGTCATGACATTTGAAATATTCATGAAAGGAACTGGTTACTTACGGTTTGGTCCAGTAGTGTTGTTAACTGTCCCATCTTTCAATAACAGTTCCTTTGCAAAACTTGAATCATATTGTGACTGGTTCACAAGCAATCCACACTGAAATGGGCCGAAAGCAGAAGTGGAATGGACCAGAACAGACACGTCTGTAAAACATGGCACACATATACCTAATAATATACTTAAACATATAAAAATGAGAACATAGGCCCTATTAAAATGTGCATAAATATTAGTTACTAGCTGAACTGATTGATGCTCCTCAAAAAAAATTTGTTCCCTATCTGTCACTTACTCAACGTTGTGTCGATGTAGTGACACTAGGGGTCACTCTTGGGATCCCCAAACACCTCTGCTTTTTAAAAAAAAGGCTAATGAGAATTGGCGAGTGGAATTTGCATGCCACTCCCCCGGACATACAGGTATAAAAGGAGCTGGTATGCAACCACTCATTCAGATTTTCTTTTCGGAGCCAAGTGGTTCTATTCATTGAAGCTGAATTCATCCGCGAAGTTCATTCACCTCATCTGCTGGATTCTACGGTGCATTTCAGCGGCTTCTCCCCCTCTGCACCCGTGGAGTGCAGAGAACACCCCTGGTCGGCAGAAACAACTAAAAGAGTATATTCTAAAAAAAAAGAGTATATTTTCTTTCTAAAAGAGTGGAACACACGGAACGTCTTTTTAAAGAAGACTTTCCGTCTGTGTGTTATTCCTGGTTGCGGTCGATATCTCTCTGCTTCTGACGGCCACAATCGCTGTCTTACGAGTCTGGGCACTGCCCACGTGGAGACATCGTTCCTGGATGGGTCTTGTCCTCACTGCGAGAACATGACCATGGCAACATTGCGGTCGCGGCTTGCATTCGTAAGAAAGCCACCACAGGGTGGTCCTTCTACCTACGGGTATGAGGCCATGCCGGTTAGCACTGGGGGCAATTTGGGGACCTCAATGGGACCAAAACTGCCGGGTATCCCCCCACGGACCTCCCATTCCCCAGCACGCTCGCTTGCTCCGGTTGGGCGCTCGGATGAGATCGCCGGCTCGTCTCAGGGCGAGTTCAACATCTCGTTCGTAGCCAGGGAAGAAGACGAGTTATCAAGCGCAGCACTGGAGAGCGGGCTCGTCCAGTCGGATGCAGAGGCTTCGACTGGGCTTCCTCCTTAGGGAGTGGTCGCCCAGTCCCAGACCTGGGCCGCCCACAGCCACGCCCCACCCCTGTTCCTTTCTTCCTGGAAGTGCATGAGGAGCTGACAAGATCGTTGGAGGCACCTTTTACTGCCCGGTCCCGGCGCGGTCTCTCGGGCAGGTGATGTCCACCCTGGTGGTCCAGGAGTGCCACCTTTGGCTCAACTTGGTTGAGATGCATGAGGCTGACAAGGCACGGTTCCTTGATGCCCCCATCTCCCAGGTTGGCCTATTCAGCAACACCGTCGAGGACTTTGCCCAGCAGTTCTCGGCGGTGAAGCAGCAGACGGAGGCCATACAGCACATCCTGCCCCGCCGCGGCTCAAGACCCCGAACCCTGTCTGCTCATCACCAAGGGCGTCCCCCTGCAACTACAACACCGGCTCTGCCGCAGCCCGCCCCTGTGGCCCGGCCCCGGCGTGGAACCCAGCGCAGGAAGCAGATGCCACCCATCTCACGGCCGGCCTCCAGGGGCAAGGAGACCCGCTTCTCTGGAGCTGGTATGCAGACCACTCCATCCCCCGGTGGAGGGCCGTGAGGAGAATCTTTTGTTTCATTTTCATTTAATTTCGCCGCATGTCCAAGAGGCTGCGGTACCCAAAGATTCAACAAAAGAGCGGTTTTCTTGTTCCCTGGGTCACATGTTTGGTGCGCACAACTGTCGTCACGACCACGTCCACTGTGCGCCCAGCTATGGCACAAACACGCCCACATGGGATTGGGTCGGTGGACTACGGGGACGAGACTCATCCTCCCCCCTCCTCGGCAAATCTTATGGTGGGCGGCAGGAGCCAGGTAAGTGCTTTGATGTCCCTGGACTCAGCACGGCCACGGGGCTCGAATCCCCTCGACGTGGCAACTCAAGCTCCACCCCGCCCCGCCGTGAGGCCCCACCCGCCGGTACATCCGATGTGATCATTTCCTTGGTCCTCCTCGCCCGGTGTTTGGACGCGTGGCTCGAGCTTTCCAACCCGTCGCGGTGGCTGACCCAGACCGTCCGACTCGGCTATGTGATTCAGTTCACCAGGCACCTGCCCAGGTTCAGCGGCGTCCGCTTAACCTCGGCGAAGGGCGAAAATGCCGCTACCTTGTGTGCGGAGATCGCTACCCTTCTGCGCAAGAGCGCGATAGAGCCTGTTCCTCCAGCCGAGATGAAGAAAGGGTTCTACAGCCCTTTCTTCATCGTACCGAAGAAAGGCAGTGGGTTGCAACCAATCCTGGACCTGTGAGTACTGAACCGGGCTTTGCAAAGACTCCCGTTCAAGCTGCTGACGCAAAAACGCATTCTAGCGAGCGTCCGGCATCAAGATTGGTTCACGGTGGTAGACCTGAAGGATGCGTACTTTCATGTCTCAGTCTTACCTTGACACAGACCCTTCCTGTGTTTTGCCTTCGAAGGCCAGGCGTACCAGTACAAGGTCCTCCCCTTCGGCCTGTCCCTAGTAGCACCCTACTGGCCCACACAGACGTGGTTCTCGGATCTCATGCTCCTCGTGACAGCCCCCACCTGGCAAATTCCCCTGAGGAAGGACCTTCTTTTTCAGGGACGGGGCACCATCTGGCACCCGCGACCAGACCTCTGGAATCTCCACGTCTGGCCCCTGGATGGGACGTGGAAGACCTAATTGGCCTACCGCCCGTGGTGGTAGACATGATCACTCAGGCTAGGGCTCCCTCTATGAGGCACCTGTATGCCTTGAAGTGGCATCTGTTCGCTAAGTGGTGTTCTTCCCAACGCGGAAACCCCCAGAGTTGCACAGTCGGATCAGTGCTTTCCTTCCTGCAGGAGAGGCTGGGGGGGCGGCTGTCCTCCTCCACCCTGAAGGTGTATGTAGCCGTTATTTCGGCACATCACGATGGAGTAGATGGTAAGTATTTGGGGAAGCACAACTTGATCATCAGGTTCCTGAGAGGCGCTAGGAGGTTGAATCCCTCCAGACCACGCCTTGTCCCCTTATGGGACCTCTCCGTAGTCCTTTGGGGTCTACAGGGAGCTCCCTTTCAGCCCTTGAGAGAAAAGAGAGGGAAAAGAGGCCTCGGCTGGGCTAGCCTGTCCCTATAGTTGGGCAGTCAACTTGTACCTGATGGACTGTTCGACGCTCATAAGAGCGTTGGGGGAGGTGATGGCCTGGTGCGCTGTCTACGAGGCACACAGCAGTCTGCCTGTCACACACCACCAGTTCACGCAACACAGTTCAGCTAGTTGTGGCGTTTTGTATAGGGACCCCTAGTGTCACTACATCGACACAACATCGAGTGAGTGACAGATAGGGAAAGTCCTGGTTACTTTCGTAACCTCCGTTCCCTAATTGAGGGAATGAGACGTTGTGTCCCTCTTGAACTACCCGCTGAAATGGCCAGGACCTGGTGTCGGCTCCTCAGCACAAAACCTGAATGAGTGGTTGCATACCAGCTCCTTTTATACCCGTATGTCCGGGGGAGTGGCATGCAAATTCCACTCGCCAATTCTCATTGGCCTTTTTTAAAAAAAGCAGAGGTGTTTGGGGCTCCCAAGAGTGTGTCACTATATCGACACAATGCCTCGTTCCCTCCATCAGGGAACGGAGGTTACGAAAGTAACCAGGACGTTTTACTAAAAACATTTGCTAAACTACACTGCTCTAAAATTAGCCAAGGTAAGCAAAAAGCTACCCTTTAGAGAAAGTAGATAGCTACAAGCTACAAGGCAAACATAGCATACTAATTCATGCTACTTCATATAAACAACTTTAAATATGAAAAAAAAGTTGTTAAAATTTTAATGAACATTAAAAATAGCCAGCTGTCACATCTCCAAAAGAAGTATAGAAAAACAATAATGAGGAGAGAAATTCCTAATTCTTATAAGAGGTGAGGAGTGATTAAAAACAAACTAAAATGAACTGATGAAAGGTGCATACTTTAAATGCAAAGCAACTCTTAAAGACCTATTCACATTACAGAGTAAAATTATATTTAAAAAATGTAGCCTACTATGGTGGTACTATGGTACAGTGATGGTATCAGATGGTATTACCATGGTAATTTTATGTACTGTATAACATGGTCCTGAATGAATAGCTATCATATTCGTGTACCATGGTATCTACAGATAGGCCTACTATAAAAAACCATGGTATTTCAAACATCATAATATCATGGCACTTTAAATATGTTTGTGTGTTTTGACGCTCGTTTCGTTGGAAAATATCTATACATTCAGTACAGAGTTGTTCAAAGCTACAGTTGTTGAACTTAGTAAACACCATTTTTTCCTTTTTTTGTTTTTTTGTTTTTTCCTCTTTTTTTTCATTTCTGGTAAACAATAAGATGTGTTTGCGGGTTTACTGCAAAGGTTGTTGCCTCTATGTTATTTTTTGTCCTTTTTGGAAATTGACAGACATGGTCACTGTGAACTGTTATTGTATGGAAAGAGCTGCATGATGATTTTTCAAAGTTCTTATTTTGTGTTCCACAGAATAACAATATACAGGTTTGAAATGGGTGAGTAAACAATGACAGAATTTTCAGCATTGGGTGAACGGTTCCTTTTGGGCTCAGTTCAAGCTTTCGCTTTTTACAGTGTACATTGTAGTAAATACTGTAATATGATTTTTACATGCAATCTCCCAACCTAATATATATATACCTACAGTATTATATATTATCTGATCTGTTACCATCCAAATATGTTTGAGAGAAATAGAGGCAGAAAAAGAACAGAGAGAGGAGAGATTGAGGAAGACACTGGCAAAAAGTGTTTCAAACCAGATCTGATGTTTATTAAAGACTCCTCTCCCTGCAGGCCCACACTCATAGCACCTTAATTATTGAAGTCCTTTATTCATCTCTCACTTACTAAATGCCCCCTCCCTCACGCTTTCCATCTCTCTCTTATTTAGTTATTTTCCTTCACTAGAGGTGGTATCAGAGTATTGGATCTGTGGTGGTGTCCTACAGAGAGCTGTGATTATATTTCACAACAGTTGAGTTCTTGAAGTTTGTTTTCCATCTCCATAAAAAAATAATTAAAAAATGTTAATTAACTATGAGAAATCGAACAGCCAAGAAGAAATTAACGTTTTACAGTAGTTTTATTAAAGATTCTAAATGAAGATTTTAAAGGCAGATGGAGAAAACATGCTATGATGGATGTCACTCCTTTCTCCTTACAAAAAAAAATAAAATAAAATAAATAATAATAACTGAGGTGAAACTATGGTATGGTGACATTATCATATGTTAATACCATGACACTATGAGTCAGAAAAATGATTACCATATTCATGTACCATGGTGTTTACATGGTATTCCAAAGTAGGCTACTTGAAAGAATGGCATGGTACTACCATAGCACTTGTGAAAAAAAAAAAAAAAAAAAAGAAAACATGGTATTGCCATGTTATATTTCAAATACAAACAAGATATAGTACCCTAGTCCGAAAAATAAAATTGGTAGTACCATGATACATTTTGCTACATTTTTGTTAGTGACCATGGGTAACAAACTCCAGATTTATGTAGCAAAGCAGTTTGAAATGTAAGTGGTTGCAACATAAACACAAACAAACCAAAACAGTAGTATAAAAATACAGCATAATTTAGAGCGTAACAGTGACCACGCACTTTTTCAGCGGCCTTGGTTCCAGAAGTTTTCTTCCCATTCATGTTCCTGACAGTAAATTGTAAATTAATTTCTGAAACTGAAGTTTAGAGATAGACAGTTTGCATAAAAAAATTAAAAAAATAAAAAAATAAATAAAAGGCAAAGGCAACTTAGCCTTAACGCAAAGAGAGAACTAGCTACAACATTCAAAAACAGATGACTTACATTTTTTGTAAGAATTATAAATAGGGTCATGTAATAATAATAATAATAATAATAATAATAATAATTATAATAAAATAAAAAAAACAATAACACACTTTGAGTATTAAATATCTGGAATATATTTGCAAACAATTCTGACCTCATTCTTGTAAGTTTTTCTGCTCAATTGTTTGGATTTACAGTAAAAATAATACAGTTTTAATGCCACTCAGGATCCTTGCATGCTCTACTAACAATAATAAAAGTTTGTAAACTGGGTTGCTGCTGCAAAAAGCTTCACATGGACCTCTCATGTAATGAATAGGAAACAGCAAGAACTGACAAATGTTCTTTCAACTTTGAGTGCCAGGCAAAAAAAAAAAAAAAAAAAAATGCAGGGAGCAATCAGTTGGTTTTCCATTTAAAATACATTGACAATGGGGATTAAAGAAGAATATGCGGTTTACACGTCAAGGTACTGAAAGGTTGAAGCTCTCTTTTCAAGTCATCATTGGTCAGCCCAGAATCCCTCGCTCTCAGAACTGGGCTGAAACATCCAGCTCAAGTCAAATATTCACTGTCTCTTAATTATTTCTCTCATTTGTGGACTTCCTGCCTGCATCCCTTAGGTTACATCCCCCATTATTTTGTTAACTGGTGATTTGGCCCAGTTGTAGAACAGTGAGTTCAGTCATAGATATTTGTTTACTCTGTCAATAACAGTCAGCCCCCTATGTATGGATTTCTCCAAAGCCTCCCATGCTTGCACATTTTTCATCTCTTTTTAGAACAGTTATTTGCATAATTTATTTACAAGTTTTGCAGTAACTTTAAGTCTCTCAGACACAATAACTATAGATGCATACAGTCTGTCTGTCTGTCTGTCTGTCTATCTATCTATCTATCTATCTATCTATCTATCTATCTGTCTATCTATCTATATAGCTATCTACTTATGAGGCACATAGCATTATCATCCTTCCCTAAAACAGTAATAAAATTGACAATAATATGAATTGATTACACTTATATATATATATATATATATATATATATATATATATATATATATATATATATATATATATATATATATATATATCGTTTCCTATGTGGACACTTTTCTGAGTTAACAATACTGTTATTTCTTTTAATTAATTAGTCAAGAAATATTAAACACTTAAAGGCTTAAAATCAATAGTTCATTACCAATCTGTATAATTTTGAATAGCTATATTTCAATACATTTTATTTTTTTTGCTGTGCATTGTATTATGGACACTATTACACTATAAATCGAGTGCATTTCATAAAATAGTGCACTAATATAGGGAATAGGCAGTGATATTTATCCTCCAACCTGTATCTCTGAACACACACTCTTGAGACATTTCAGAACAAGTGCACAATTTAATTTATTGTTATTTTTTAATAAATAAATTATATATATATATATATATATATATATATATATATATATATATATATATATATATATATATATATATTATTATTATTATTATTATTATTATTATTATTATTATTTTATTATTTATTTATTTATTTATTAGCATGACAGTCATCTCCGCATTGAATTATGGGCAATATAGCATCAGCAAGTAGGGTACAACAGAGCTAAAGGCCCCCCAGGGTAAAAAGCACATTTGATTTGATTTTCTCCTAAAACACTAAATGGCAACAAAAACTACCACAGCACTTTTCCAAAAACCTGTTTGTCACTATGCACTTCAAAATGTTGCACATTTATTTAGCTAATGAAAGTCCCTGAAATTATCTGAGACAAAATAATTATTTTTCATTTTCAGTTTTGTTCAAGGTGATTACATCAAAAAGTTGGCATTTGGGGTAAAAAGCTCCCTTTTTTGCAGGGGCTAAAGGGCCTCCATAAAACATATGGTTTTCTTAAATGTTACAAATAGATTTGTTCTGAAAATTGTTCAAAGTGTTGAAAAAATATTAATTTGTTTATAGCATATTTGAGATGTTATTAAATGGCAAATGTGTTTGAAATTAAAAGGAAATTGTGCAGCCTTCTCTGAAGTTATTTTGAGTTAGCATTATCTTAATTTGTTACTCAAAAATGCATGTCGTGGTCTCAAAATTATTAGTTGACTAATGCTGCACTATAACTATTGCCCCTATATCTACACAATATCACTATAACCCACCTGGGGACCTTTTACTCGAAGTGTGTGGGCCTTTAACCCCAGGTGTGGGGTAAAAGGCTTCCTCACCACCATTTTTTAAAAGCTGAATTTTAATCGAAACAACCTTCCAATATTATTTCTTTTCACACAAATTATGTTGCTCCATCCATATTCAATAATAAAAAAAAAAATAATTTAAAAAAGTAAAACAATTTTTTGATCTTGATACATTTTGTGACCAGAAAAAAGCTAATTTTCCTTAAAGTGTGCCTTTAGCCCCATTGTGCCCTATACATTGGTTTTATACCAAAATCCGTGTTAATTATGGGTATAAAATAGTACACTATAGGGTCAACACAGTGTGGCTGACACATATTATAGTGCATTATATATTATGGGGAATAGGGAACGATTGCACCAACCTGCATCTCTGAACAAACTCATCCCTGAAATATCTCATGAGCAGCAGGTGTGAATCACAAAAATTGAGGGAAGCAAACAAGGGGAGCAGTTACTGTAGTTTCTGTATAAATAAACCTAAGATGCCCCTTTGTCCTCTCCAACCAAATGTCCCCATACGCATGTTCATGTACCCACCACACTAGCTTATTTCATCTAACACTTTTTCTGTTGTAGTTAATTATCATTCTGTTTGTCTTGTTTACCTCACATCTCTTTCTTCCCTCCCTGACTTGACCCGTATTCTTTTATTACTGAGAAGCAACGTGGATGGTAATTGTGGTTGGTGTGGGAGCGCCCTAAACGCTTTCCCCTTGGTGAACGTTTGAAGCTTTGCTTTCTTTCTCCATGATGGATTTTTAATGATCTCGCCCATAAATGCAAAGCCAGTTGTTGATGGCAGTGATAACAGTAACTATCAACAAACTCTCAAACAGACCAATTAAAAAAGAAGCTAATATTTTGAACTGCTCACCCACAAAGGTTAAATTAAGCTGGTGTAATGAGACTGTCTTGAAAAAACCCTTCATGATGCTGAACTCACTGTCAGCAGAAAAAGGGGTTTCTTTGTGAATACTGGGAATTCTGCAGAACGCTTTGGGGGAGTATGTATACACGTTTTTGTAAAGCTCCTGTACAAACACATTCATTTGCATAATGCAATCCTGTCCGCCTCTGTCTAAACAGTGAGAGGAGAACAATTGACTGTCTGTCAAGGTTAGTTTTATTTTTTAATCATGTTTTCACTTTTATAGACGATAAATTTAAATTACTCTTTGACAACTCGCTGGCCACTTTTCCACATTTCACTTCCAGTCATTGCATAGATGGTGGTTCAGGAAATATATAGTGTGAATTTGTTAATGGATTTACCTGTATTTTTCACCAAAACACAATCAAGAAAAATAAGCAAGTAAATAAATATTCAACCAACCAACCAACCAACCAACATGAAGGCAGATAGACAAATGTTAATGTACATTCACTTAGCACTTTATTGGGAAAACTATGGTCATAATAAATTGTCCGACATGGTCTGCCTTAAGGTTTGACGTGTTGTGCATTCTGAGATGCTATTCTGCTCACTACAATTGTACAGAGTGGTTATCTGAGTTACCGTAGCCTTTCTGTCAGCTCAAAACAGCAGTGTTGTAGTACTCGAGACCGGACTCGGTCCGAGTCCAAGACCATATTTTCATGGTCTTGGTCTTGTCATGGACTCGTAAGCAGTTTGACTCGGTCTTGACTCGAACTCGAACAAGTGTGGACTCGGATTTAACCCCGAGTCCAGTCGAGTCCCTTTGCAAAAAAATACACAGTGAAAGCTTTGACAGACAATATCAGAGATCTTGACATTTGTCCCACATTTCAGCCTGCTGCGTAGAATCAGAGTGATGCCCAGTTCACAAATAATTCAGTCTATTGAGTCGGTTCTTTTCAGCAAATTGGCCAAATGGGCTAGCAAAAAGGTCTGAATCAATTGGCTATTCAGTCCGATTATTCAGACTGCTGTCTCAGTGAATAAATTGCAGCAGCTTCTCACTCATTAAAACAGCATCGGGATATTTTAGAAAACAGAAAACAAACCAGTCATTGGATAAAGTGGATATTTACCTACAGTCAACAAAAGACTGCGTTTTGAGAGGTAATTCTGAGAAACTTCCATGTGTGCTGAGGCTTGTTTAATATGGGGCTGTTCACAACAAATGCGTTCGGTTCCACCCATGCTGTTTTTCAGTTGTTTTTCTACATTAAAAACAAATATCTTTCACTGTTGCATTACGTATCACTGTGTTTTTGGCATCTCGTGCAGGAGTGGCAATTTTATTTTTTACGTTATTTTGTCAAGTTAAAAAAGAGCATCAACTGTTAAAAACGTGTCCCGAGACACCTGTTTTATACTCTATTCCCTAATAGCACACATTCAACACCCAGACGTCTATTTCATGTGTGTGTTTAAATCTGGAAGACATCTATTTTACATTGTTTGCTCATCTGCAATGTCTATTAGACGTATGTCAATAAGTATGTCAATAAGATGATTGTAAATCTGAACTTTTTAAGATGTTTAGAAGATGTTAGATGCTTTCTAGATGAAACAGACATCTCAGAGATGTATATGTACGTGTTATCTGGATTTGTTGCACTGCATTGGTCTGAAAGGCCTCTAGTCTTTTAGAAATGCTTTAGCCATTAGTTACATGCTGCACATATTGAAGAATATGTAAAAGTACTTCATTCAATGTCATCAGAATTCAATGGTTTCTGAAAAAAAAAAAAAAAAAAAAAAAATAGTGTACGTTTCTGTTCGTACCCCACGATGAAATCTTGCAGGCAAACGTAAACAGAAATGCTTACTTAACTTACAATGAATGAAATATAGTAGTGCAATTGAGGAAATTGTTAACAAATTAAATGTAAATGTTTATATTCACTTTCTGCACAAACATTTTCATATTTAATACATTATTGTTTGGTTTTTCAGGCCCATTTTAGTTTAGTACAGTAATACTGTATTTTGTAAAGCAGAAATGTTTACTTTACTTGAATGGAATATAATAGTAGCCTATACAGAATCTGGTAGTTTGTATTGCCATGCTAAGCACTTAGAGCCTTTAATTTGAGTTTTTCACTGACATTTTGTTAACACTGACATGTCGTAATTGTAATACCAATTTGTTCACTTAACCTAGGACCTGTCATTTATTATTTTTTTATTCTCAACTGGTAATATTGTTTAACTAGGTTTATTTGATATATGAGCCTAGAGTCAATAGTTCTTTAAACTATACATTTAATACATTCATAAAACAAAAACAAAAACACTTGTCTTAGACTCACCCTTTATACTGGTCTCCTTCTCGACTCGAACTCGGCCCTCTCCGGTCTTGGTCTTGACTCGGACTCGACCCTCTTATGGTCTCGGTCTTGACTCGAACTCGACCTACTCTGGTCTCGGATTGGACATGGACTCGGATGAGCTGGTCTCGACTACAACAATGTGAAACAGTTTGGCCATTCTCCGTTGACCTCTCTCATCAACAAAGCGTTTTCGTCTGGATGCTTTTTTTTTTCTTGAGTAAGCTCAAGAGACTGTTGTGTGTGAAACTCCCAGGAGATCAGTAGTCAGAGAAATACTCAAACCAGCCTGAATGGCACCAACAATCATGCCACGGTCGATCACATTTTTCCCCATACTGATGGTTGATGTGAACATTAACTGAAGCTCCTGACCCATATCTGCATGATTTTATGCATTGCACTGCTGCCACACGATTGGCTGATTAGATAATTGGCCAGGAACACACTGAACAGGGAAATCAGAGTGGCTAAAAGAAGATACTCTGAGAAGCTGAAAAACAAGTTTTCAGCTAACGACCCTGCATCAGTGTGGAGTGGCATGAAACAACTCACAAATTACAGGACTCCTACCCCCAACCCTGTGGTGGACCAACAACTGGCTGACAACCTGAATGTGTTCTACTGCAGATTTGAAACGCCCAATCTCACACCCCACACCCACTCTGACCTTCACTTCACACAAACACCAACACCTCCTGCAACCCCCCTCCTCCCCCCTCCTGCTACTCAACCTGCACTTAAGATCTGTGAAGATGATGTGAGCAACGTCTTTCAGAAACAAAAGACGAGGAAGGCTTCAGGCCCAGATGGCGTCACACCAGTGTAGGGCTTTACTGGTTGTTTAGATCAGTGTTACTATCAGAAATAATTAATAAATATTTATTTAGATATTAATTAATATTTAAATTAATTAATTGAATCTAACTCATTAAAACCTCATATGGGGCTCCAGTAAATGTAGTGTGCTATGTTTAGGAGCAAGTTTCGTTATTAGCAATAATTAATAATTATCAAAGATAATTATTAATTATTAAAATCAATAGAACATTAATGAGAATCAATGTTAGCTTTTTTAATCCTTTAAATCAACAATTATCAAAGATAATCATTAATTGTTAACATCGATGAAACATTAATTAAAATTAACACTAGCTTATTGATCATTCAAATTCAAAAATCATCAAAGATAATTATCAATTATCAAAAATCAATAGAATATTAATAAGGATTAACATTGATGGGGCACCACCCTGGAATCAGGGACTAATAACAGATAGTAAAACAGTCTCAATATTAGATTGTTTTCTTAGGAAAATCGACATCCGAAGAATATCAATTTTCGGGAAAAAACAATGAATGAAGGTTTGAATCCGAGCACTGACATCCCGTCAGCATGACACAGGCATATGCAAAACAAAACAAAACACTTCTCTTTGTAATATAAACAAAGTTTATTTATGCAGTAATATCAATTAATAATTAATACAGTGCAGTCAATAAACTTCCGACTTACAACTACAAACTAAACAGTGATATGATTAGATATGGAAACTAAAATAATCCTATAACACATAAGGTGTGTGTGTGTGTGTGTGTGTGTGTGTGTGTGTGTGTGGTTAGTACGAGAGAGAGAGAGAGAGAGAATTAAGTGATGGCCCTGAAGCCGATTTCGCGATCGTGGGAGAGAAAGTAGCTGTTAGTTTATCACTCAGAGACACGGTGGACGGCTCGTAAAAGTCCCGCGTTCTTTGACTCTTTAATGGATAACTCAGTTTGCCAGTTTCACCCGCGATGGCGAAAATGCACAACAGTCCAATTTGGTTGGACCACAATACAGCAAAACAAATTTGTGATAATTAATACCCTGAGTATTAATAATGAGCGGACATGGCGGTCCGTAAACTGTATAAGCAAAAACCTTGAAACAAAAGAATAACACACTATAATATTCTATCTCTGCCCAGACGTAAACCTCTTGCTTGAATCGCATGAGGACAGAATGTGTGTTCATCCGTCCTTTAATTCCGACCCGGTTCCTTGAGGCTCGGGTGATGATGGGAGGCCGTTTCCTCACTCTGTTGGCGGGCACGGCTGTTGATTCTCGGCGGGCTGGCGGAGAACTCAGAAATGTCGACTTGATTGAAGATGGAAGAGAAATCTTTAATCTCTTCACTTCTGCAGGCAAACAGATGAAGTTGCGAATTGCTCGGCGGTCTCCTTCGGATCCGTTAGAGTGTTCGGTTGAACACAGAGTAATCTCAACTCTTCCAGCGAGATGGAGATTGTATGGCCACAGTTTCAAGTCGGACGTTACTTCCTTGTGCCACGAGGTTACACCTGAGAGCAGTGATGAGCTGCATCTACACACTGCAAACAAAGTTGCTGGAAGCAAATCCTGGAAGCATTTCAGAGGTATTTCTGCTCCTGATGATGTCATGGTTTGAGGTGTGTTCTGTTGTGTGCCTCATCCAATAGGAGTTGAGAGTTCGATCCTTTAGTGAGCAAGGCTTCATGGGATTTGTAGTCTGTTTTGGACTCCCTTTGTTTGATTTTGGCACGATTTTTATAAGTATAATTTACGACTTGGAATGTGGGGGCTTGAATTAGGTTTTTACGACTGTGTTAGGCCTGCCTTTGTCTTCTATCTGAATACATGAGGCCCAACACCAGCGTGTCTTCGATCCTGTGCTAACCAGCTGGCCCCCATCTTCACACAGATCTTCAATAGATCACTGGAGCAGTGTGAAGTCCCATGCTGCTTCAAATGCTCAATCATCATTCCTGTCCCAAAGAAACCAAAAATCACAGGACTTAATGAATACAGACCTGTCGCCCTGACGTCTGTGGTCATGAAATCATTTGAGAGACTGGTGTTGGCCCACCTGAAGAACATCACTGGACCCTTTCTAGATCCCTTTCAATTTGCTTATCGAGCAAACAGGTCTGTGGATGATGCAGTCAACATAGGATTGCATCATATCCTGCAACATCTGGACAGACCAGGGACATATGCAAGGATCCTTTTTGTGGACTTCAGTTCAGCTTTCAACACCATCATCCCAGCTATACTCCAGAATAAATTACACCAACTCTCTGTTCCCATGTCTATCTGTCAGTGGATTACCAGCTTTCTAACGGACAGGCAGCAGCTTGTGAGACAGGGGAAACTTACTTCTAGCACCTGTACAATCAGCACTGGTGCCCCCCAGGGATGTGTGCTCTCCCCACTACTCTTCTTCCTCTATACCAATGACTGCATTGCCAAGGACCCCTCTGTCAAGCTCCTGAAGTTTGCAGATGACACCACTGTCATCGGCCTCATCCGAGATGGCGATGCGTCTGCATACAGAAGGGAGGTTGAACAACTGGCTGTCTGGTGCAGTCAAACAACCTTGAGCTGAACATGCTCAAAACGGTGGAGATCATTGTGGACTTTAGGAGAAACACCCCAACACTGACCCCCCTCACCATTCTAAACAGCACTGTGTCAGCAGTGGAGTCATTCAGGTTCCTGGGCACAACCATCTCGCAGGACCTGAAGTGGGAGACCCACATTGACTCCATTGAGAAAAAGGCACAGCAGAGGTTGTACTTCCTTTGCCAGCTGAGGAAATTCAACCTGCCACAGGCGCTGCTGATACAGTTTTACTCAGCAGTCATTGAGTCTGTCCTCTACACTTCAATAACTGTCTGGTTTGGTTCAGCTACGAAATTAGATATCAGAAGACTAAAAAGGAAAGTTCAGACTGCTGAGATGATTATTGGTTGCCCCCTGCCCCCCCTTCAAGAACTATACGCTTCCAGAGTGAGGAAAAACGCTGGAAAAATCACTCTGGATCCCACTCACCCTGCCCACTACCTTTTTGAACTGTTGCCTTCTGGCCGATGCTTCAGAGCTCTGAGCACCAGAACAATCAGGCACAGGAACAGTTTTTTTTTTTTTTTTTTTTTTTCACAGCCTATCCATTTCATGAACAGTTAAATTGCCCCATTGAGCAATAACTATGTGCAATACACAGTTTAGTCTTTCTTATATTTATCCAACACATCCAACCTCTTCTGCCATTTCATTCCTCTGAAAAAACAACAACAACAACAAAAAAAAAAAACATTTGCATTGTACATAACAGATTTGTATTTGCACTGTACATAACAGATTGTATTAGATTTGCACTACCCATGTGTATGTGTGTATATACAGTTGTGCTCAAAAGTTTGCATATCCTTGGAGAACTGGTAATATATGTACCATTTTTAAAGAAAACATGAGTAAGCAGGCAAAACACATTTCTTTTATTTCTTATGGGATTCATATTCAACTGTAAGTTATAACAGAATGGCACAATCATAAAACAAAACATGGCAACAATGAAAAAAAATGAAATGACCCCTGTTCAAAAATCTGCATACCCTGTGTATTGCCCCCTTTAGCATCAATGACAGCGTGCAGTCTTTTGTAATAGTTGTCTATGAGGCCCCAAATTCTTGCAGGTGGTATAGCTGCCCATTCGTCTTGGCAAAATGCCTCCAGGTCATGCAAAGTCTTTGGTCGTCTTGCATGAACCGCACGTTTGAGATCTCCCCAGAGTGGCTCGATGATATTAAGGTCAGGAGACTGTGATGGCCACTCCAGAACCTTCACCTTTTTCTGCTGTAACCACTGGAGGGTCAGTTTGGCCTTGTGCTTGGTAATTGTCATGCTGGAAAGTCCAAGAGCGTCCCATGCGCAGCTTTCTTGCAGAAGAATGCAAATTGTCTGCCAGTATTTTCTGTTAACATGCTGCATTCATCTCGCCATCAATTTTCACAAGATTCCCGTGCCTTTAGAGCTCACACACCACCAAAACATCAGTGAGCCACCACCATGCTTCACAGTGGGGATGGTATTCTTTTCACTATAGGCCTTGTTGACCCCTCTCCAAACAAAACTCTATTTTGGTCTCGTCACTCCAAATTACAGTGTGCCAGAAGCTGTGAGGCTGGTCAAGGTGTTGTCAGGCATATTGTAACCAGGCTTTTTTGTGGCACTGGCGCAATAAAGGCTTCTTTCTGGCAACTCGACCATGCAGCTCATTTTTGTTCAAGTATCATCGTATTGTGCTCCTTGAAACAACCACACCGTCTTTTCCCAGAGCAGCCTGTATTTCTGCTGAGGTTACCTGTGGGTTTTTCTTTGTATCCCGAACAATTCTTCTGGCAGTTGTGGCTGAAATCTTTCTTAGTCTACCGGACCTTGGTATCAAGAGATCCCTGAATTTTCCTCTCCTTAATAAATGATTGAACAGTACTGACTGGCATTTTCAAGGCTTTGGATATCTTTTAATATCCTTTTCCATCTTTCTAAAGTTCCTTTACCTTGTTACGCAGGTCTTTTGACAGTTCTTTTCTGCTCCCCATGGCTCAGTATCTAGCCTGCTCAGTGCATCCACATGAGAGCAAACACACTCATTGACTATTTATACACAGGCACTAGTTGCAATTTAAAAAGCTACAGGTGTGGGAAATTAAACTTTAATTGCCATTTAAACCTGTGTGTGTCACCTTGTGTGTCTGTAACAAGGCCAAACATTCAAGGGTATGTAAACTTTTGATCAGGGCCATTTGGGTGATTTCTGTTATCATTATGATTTAAAAAGGAGCCAAACAACTATGTGATGATAAATGGCTTCATATGATCACTATCCTTAAATAAAAGACAGTCTTTTTGCATGATCAGTCATATTTTCAAATCAATGCCAAAATTTCACAATTTCTGCCAGGGTATGCAAACTTTTGAGCACAACTGTATGTATGTGTGTGTATATATGTATGTGTATAATTATTTTTCATTTTTTATTATTATCTATGTCTTGCTGCTGTTTTTGTATTGTTTTTGTATTGTTGTACACTGGAAGCTCCTGTCACCACGCCAATACAATTCCTTGTATGTGTAAGCATACTTGGCAATAAAGCTGATTCTGACTCTGATTCTGATTCGAATAAGTTACAGGTCTTCCTAATAAAGTGCTCGGTGAGTGTAAATGCACACAATTATTCCATACACTTCCATTGCAAGTGGATTTTACAGTGCTTGCAAACACTGCAGTATCAAAGTTTGCGCCCTGTTGAACATTTAACCGTACTTTTGAATTAAAGTAATAAACTAAAAGTACAGACTCTATTGCCAATTTGTTTCACAGATAATTAGTAAAAATAATTTTTAGAGTAGTTTGAAAATCTCTCATTGACTTACATTTATGGAATGCTCAGTGTCAAAATCGAACCTAAAGCAATGTCATCATTGTAATATTTGCTTGCTTAATTGACCCTTGGCTAAGCAAATTGACCTCGGATTTATTTGCTGTGGTAATCTACAGCACACCATGTATACTATAAATATACTATATACTATACTATAGTGCTTAACTCACATATATATATATATATATATATATATATATATATATATATATATATATATATATATATATATATATATATATATAACCCAGCACATTCCATTAAAGGTAATTAACCTCTTATATACAGTTCATGATTGATGCTTTGCTTAGATGGTTAGACTGCTGTTGAGAGAACCAGTGTACGTGCAATGAACCACATATTTATTTACCACAATGCGATGCATGTTTGTGTTAACAGAGCAGAGGCTTTGGAAATTTCCTCTTTGGCAGTCAAGCGCTCTTCATCCTACAGGTGACCCCTCCCCTAGCAGCATAATTGTTGTAATTACGGTACAATTTGGAAGTTGTTTGAGGCTATTTCTCTTTTGGGAGATCATTAAACCATGTGTTTAGTGAGATTTGTAGGCCAGTGCTGGCCACAGGTGCATGTTCAAATTAGCTCTACAGTCATTCTAAGGGAACCAAATGAAATGAGCCCTTGGGTTTGCATAGTGGGTGTTTGCTTTGTGCAGCTGGGCCTCGTCTAAAGTGTAGCAGGCAGTCATGGGTAATTAGCACCTACTCAAAAGGTGAAGAGGCATTGCAAAGGCTCATGAAGGCTTCCAAGGGTGATAACTCCACTTGAACACACTTAAGAATTTGGGAAAGGGTAATCCCTTTTGGAGTGGGTAACGGAGAGTTTGTGTACTTTTTAATGGGATGGTTTTGTGTGGATGTATTGACAATATGCAGCATGCCACAACGGGTTCACCGATCTTATTTTCCTGTAACATTATCGCTTAATCCGTTTTTATAGAACAAAAAGGTAGGTCACAGGAAAGTTTTATGTGCAAGAACATGGTTAAGGTCCTTTCACCTGATTTGTGTCAGTGTTGCCCAATGCTTTGAACTCTATGGAGCAAAGTGTCATGCAGCGTTACACCATTGCACAATGGTCAAGATTTGTATCATGCTAAAAAAATGTTTGTTTAAGCTGGTCTTAGCTGGTCTGGTTTGCTGGTTTTTGAGAGGTTTTGGGCACTTGTCATCTGGTCAAGCTAATTGACCATTTAAACCAGCGGGAGACCATCAGGTTTTGCACAAATTTGTGGAGTTCATGCCAGCTTGAGTGCATGCTATTGTTAAAGCAAAAACACCATTTTCAAACCAAGAAATTCATGTTGTTTTTTTCCACTCAAGTTGTCACTCTAATTGTTTTGCTGATAATGAATAATGAAGCAATTTCACAAGTGGACTTTTGAACCCCATTGTATGTGGTGGTGAATTAAATACCACTATAGTACTTTTTAATAAAGTGACATTCTGCAGTGCTGCTGTAACTCTGATGCTGCCATTTTTGTCTGGCTGTGATTCAAACCTCATAGTACCAAATCAAGACAGATCCATAGCAAATGGGAGATAAGAGTAGAAAGAGAAGAAAAGGACAATGAGAGCTGATGGGAAGATGCAGTCATAAAAAAAGACAGAGATGGAGTCGCTGATTGGGGCAAGGGAGGAGGAGAGGCAGAGCACTTGAAATAGAAGTTCTATTTACCAGAGTCTGATTGCACATCCATTCAGAAAGGTCACAACAAGAGGCCCCTCTTTGGTTTCTGTAATCTGGATGCTCTGTAATTAACAGATTATTTACATAAGCATGCATGTGAAAACCACACTTTTAGATGAGCCATCTTTCTCATTCGCTCCAACAAGCCCTTCAGTCTTACTTCTCCACCTCTCGTTTTTGCTTTCCAAACAATCACAATCCTCTCGCTTCATTTCACCAGTACCTTCATTAAATTGTGATTTTCTCATATTGCCTCTTCCAGGTTTGATCACATTTTGATAACGCACTGTATCAGATCTCATTCATATTTGTGCAAAATGTTGTACATTTGGACAGATACAGAAACATACAATATCATCATACTGACAGCTTCTTAAATGTAAATTCTTTGACGTATGCACAACTTTCAACATATTCACACTCAATCTCATAGTGGGACTCTCATTTATTAGTAAATGATAGAGTGGCATTGCCCAAGAAAGACCTTTTTAATGGCATTTGGGACCCAGATAGGACCCAGAAGTCATTTACACTCTTTGAATAGCTGAATTTAATCATCATAAAATCTAAACTAGTATGAAATGTAAGTGAAACAGTTTCACTCATTTACTGATTTGAGTGTGTGTCCTGTTAAAGGGATAGTTTGCCCAGAAATGAAAATTATCTCATCATTTACTCACCATCATGCCATCTAAGATGTTTATGACTTTCTTTCTTCTGAAGAACACAAATTAAGATTTTTAGAATAATATCTCAGCTCTGTAGGTTCATAGAGTGCAAGTGAATGGTCATCAGGCCTCTGAAGCTCCAAAAAGGAGATAAAGTCAGCATAAAAGTAATCCATACTCCAGTGTTTTAATCCATGTCTTCTGAAGCGATTCAGTTGGTTTTGGGTGAGAATAGACCAAAATATAACTTCCTTTTCACTGTACATCTTGCCATTGCAGTCTCTAGGCACGATCATGAATTCAAGCTTGATTACATACTGTCAATATGTACAGTGAAAAAGGAGTTACATTTTGGTCTGTTCTCACTCAAAAACAGCTTAACCGCTTCAGAAGACATTGATTAAAAAACTGAAGTCTGACGGATTATGTTTATGCTGGCATTATCTGCTTTTTAGAGCATCAAAGGCCTGATCACCATTCACTTGCATTGTATGGACCTACAGAACAGAGATATTCTTCTAAAAATCTTCATTTGCTTTCAGCAGAAGAAAGAAAGTCATACACATCTGGGATGGCATGAGGGTGAGTAAATGATGAGAGAATTTTCATTGTTGGGTGAACTAACACTTTAATGGTTCCAGAAATCACACAGAACAGACTGAAACCATTACAATGTCAAATTGGATAAATTCATTAACTACATTAAATAAATGTAATGGAGTTAAACATATTTAAGCCATCTAATATATTATAAATACAAAGAAAAAAAAATCAGCCTTTGAATTAAATATTCTATGAACCTCTCAATGAAAAATATGTACCTCTCTAAAGTTGTACATAGATAAAAGGTTTCCCATTTTAGATGATGTCAGTAAATTTATATTGTAGATTTCAGATATTCAAATGTGCGCTAGAACCACTTTATGTATGAATACTGATGAATGCTAATGAGATCATGTTGGGTATTAAAATTGTTCTGTAATTTTGGCACTTCTGAACTACATAACTGTAAATTACTTAAAGACATTTAAATGCATTTCCATTTCATTGGTTTCTAGGTTTTGATTAACCACCAGTAATTAATATCCCTCCCTTTTTAATTCTTAATTACGTTTTGGGTCAGTGTTCATGGCTCACTGGCTATCTAAGATCCCTGTACTGTATTTCATTCCAAAGATTGTGAGTTCAGCTCTCCATTTAATGATGTGAAAATCAAATAAACAAAATATAGGAAAGTGGGAGTTAAAATTATGGTTAAGCACAACAGTTAGTCTCCTCCTCTTATCCCCAAAAATTCATGAAAGACATTATATGGTCAGCTCTTTGTCTTTAGGTCAGTATTAATACATAGAGCACTTCTTATTGTCTGCTTTTCCTGAGTGGATTCAAGAGACCTTTGAACATCAAAGACGCTGGCTTCTCTTTTTTTCTAACTCTTACTGTTTCCCTTTTTCCCTTTCTTTTGCACAACCTCTTTTCTGGCCCCTGATATGATATTTAAAGTTGGACTTTGATGTTGTTCAGCCTTTCTAGCCTCTTTGTCGCTTTTTCTTTCTTTTTTCTCCTTTGTCCATTTTTTTGTGTTCTGTTGCATTAGCAGTGTGTTGAATAGTGGTTGGTGGTTTGGTGGCTGTCATGAAAATTCTGTCATAATTTTCTTTCTTCTGTGGAACATAAAAGGAGATGTTAGGCAGAATGACTGCCTCAGTCACCATGCACTTTAATTGTACAGAAAATGATGCAAAGAAAGTGAATGGTGACTGGGACTACCATACTGCCTAACATCTCCTTTTGTGTTCCACGGAAGAAAGACAGTCATATGGGTTTGGAAAAACATGGGGGTGAGTAAATAATGACAGAATTTTCATTTTTGGGTGATCCCTTTAAGACTACTTTATAAACTGTATTTATTTACTGCATTTCATGCCTACTTTTTCCTTGAGTTGCTCATTTTCTTTCTAGACTAGAGGCATCAGAAAACATTCAGAGTTAATGAAATGTGAGCTGCTGTATGTGTACCATGTACATAAAAATGTGTATCTGAAATCCAAACACCAAATGAAAAAGACACCACACTGGCTGTGTTACAACAATAATCTCATTTTTAGTATTAGTTGTAAATTTGCTCAGGCACACATTTTAAGCATCCTGTGCCTCTGCTAGAATGATAAGCTAACACCCCTCTACTAATCCCTCAACACTGTGACCATCAATGTTACAAAAGTCACAGATGTTGAGTTGCAGAGGAACATGAAAGCTAAATCCGCAGACATTCATTTTAATAAATGTCTCAAAGCGAGGTGTTGAAGCCTAGTCGTGTAATGACTGACATTTCAAGTCATTGCAATATCTCATTGTTCCTTGCTTTCGCCTAGTGAGACAAGAGCAGGATTAATTGTTAGAAGTATTGGGGGATGTGCATAAAAAAAAAATAAAAAAAAACAATTGGAATAATGGAATAAGAACCAAACCAGTCACCAAAGTTATAGAAGAATTGGTTTCAAAGTATCATGCTTCTTCAATGGTGAAATAAGGCCACCTTTAGCTGGATTTCTTCTGATTTATTATAATTCTGTTCATCACCTAGTCTAACAGAGTTGTAGTATGGACTAGATCAAGAGATCTAGAGATTTTTTTACCAAGCTGAGCACCAGCTTGGCCAAACTGGAACACCAGTATGCAACTTAAACTTTAATACAACTGAAAGTTGTTAAATGGACAACAGTGGGTGCAAAGTCTGAGAGAGGAAGTTGTTTGACCGAACATTGAAAGTTTTTTTCACATAGCCTCAACCTCAGATGGCACGCCCACAGATTGCCAATAGTACGTTCTCTAACCGTCTGATGCTTATAGCACACAAAACTGGAAAGCGCTTTCACAATCAACTGTTTGCAAATATGAGTTGTGTTCACAAGGTTCCACGTTGATAGCATGAGCACTTTTGAGGACAAAATAATCAAAAAATGTGCCAAAGTTTGCCAGATTAGTGGCATCAAGTCATTTAAAGATATCCAGAGTTTTGTTTGAGGCATGTAGCAGAAAGAACAGCGGATATCCATGAGCAGAGCAGCATTTTCTGCTTTGTTTAATTAGGCCCCGTTTCCACCTGGCATTAACATGCGTTTCGAGTGATCCGATCACATGTGGTCAGTCCTAAATAGAGGTCTAAACAGGGTCTAAACAGTTTTGTGATCAGATCACAAAACCACATACGAATGTGGCCAAAAATGCATGTGACCACATCACATTTGAGGTGTAAACGCTAATATTTATGAGCCATTTATGAGCGCTTTTAAAAGGAAATAACCATACGATCAGAAAATTTTAAAAAGCGGATACATACACAATCACGAGAGCTGCATGGATCTCCTTTTGTGTGTCTGATATCAACACAGATAACAAGCACAAACACCTGAAGCTGCTTTAATACAGGTAATCCACTAAAATAATGGATAATTCTGCTTGACATGTTGTGTTTGTGCTTAGATTAAATTTCAACCGCATCTGGGAGAAATAGGGCGCCATTTCTTTTCTTTTCTTTTTTTTTTTTTTTTGCATGTCTTTTCTTACTTTATTGCACATCATGAAACAGAGACCCTTCCCTCCAAATCTGAACAAAAGTGGTCACAAGAGACACATTTAAATGACCAGGTATAAACAGCGATGTGTCTCACCTGACCACATGTGATCGGATCACCCGAGACGCATCGTAATACTAGGTGGAAACGGGGCTTTAGTTATGTCTGTGAAATTCTCTAAAATTAGGTTTTCTGTGCTGAACTTAGACTATCTACACATTTTCTGCTATTCTCTCATGTGTTTTCAGCACATTTTTATATATTATATAAATATAACCATTATTTTATATAAATATAAAATATTAATATATTATATAAATATAACCATTATAGCCATTATATATATATAATTTATTTTTATTTTTTTATGCCATGTCGGTCTTTTATTATGGAATGATAAGTCTCCGATAACTCCGCCCCTAAACACCCAGTAATGACATAACTGACTGTGATTGGTTGCTTTACTGTACATATCAGTTAGTTTGCTTTTCCTGTCAAAATGGGCAGTTTTTGGCCAATTGAAGCGGCTATAGAAATCACAGACCTATGCCATAGACATTGGTCTGGCTACGCGAGACTAGTTTCAATATAACATTGCAACTCTTTGAAAATCAAGATTTTCAATACAGTTAACCAAAGATACAAGAAACTGTTCCAACCCGGTCTCATGACAAGCCATAATAAAAGTATGAGATGGTGAAATCGAAGAAATTAAATGATTTGGCTCCCATACATACTCCCATTATTTTACTTACGAGAATAAATAAATAAATAAATAAAAAATGAAATAATGACCAATGTAATTATTTTTATTTTATTTTATTTTATTTTATTTTATTTTATTTTATTTTACTCTATTTTATTTTACCTAAACCTAACCATGATTTCATGGTTACATGGATACATCAGTCATTTGTATTGCATAAATAAATTTGGAATAAGTAGCTACATTTATTTCTTATAATAAAGTGTTGGATAGAAGGCTAGCCAAAATGCCTGTATTGTATCGATTTTATATTCTGTTTGTTGAATGGTGAGTCTCTAAGTCATTAATTTTCATACGAGCTAAATCATACAATATCTTGCTATTTCGCCATCTTATCCAAATTATTACAGAACTTTTTTGACCAACCTGATGTCAGTAATCTCAAACATACAAAATGATTAACAGGCTGAGAGTGCTTCTGATTTGTTAGTTTTCTGATTAGCTAAAAAAAAAAAAAAAAAAAAAAAAAAAAACATGGGCCAACCCCCTGACATCTTTGCTCTTTAAAGAATCTAGGGCTGTCACAGAGACGGGTGCAATGTCGCACAACACCTATTTCAGTGATGTCTGTCAGGTAGTGGGACAATTTTATGCTTGTTATTCTAAAATAAATTGCTAAAGCACCTTTAAGACACAGTTAGCAAGAACTACAACCCTGCAGTTGATACACAGTTTATAAATTTTTGAAATGTGGCAGCCACTTTGATAATCTGCAAAAACAGTATAAAGGGAAAAATGTTTGTTTGAATATTTCAACATCTACTGCCCTTCTACTATCTTCAGTTTTCAGAAGGGGGCTGTACACTTTCTCAAGCAGTTTCACTTTGAACATGAGAGGAATTCTTTAGTATTATGTACTCCAACACTCATTTTACATTCTTGATATTATAGTACAAATCTAACTTTTATGAACACATGGTTGGAATGAAGAGGTGTTAAACGATATTCACATAGGGGGAAATAAAACAATGGTTAATAAATAAATAAACATGAATTTCAGCAGCCTGTCTGCCTGCCTGCCCGACCGCCCGCCCTGTCCTGCCCTGCCCTGCCCTGCCCTGCCCTGCCTGCCTGCCTGCCTATCATCTTGTATGTCTATATCAATTTTAAGGCTTTTATAATTTTTTTTTTTTTTTTCAAGCAAGGCTTTGTGAAGCAGTATGTGTCTTGACGAACTTTGTTTTTCTTATAATTAACTTATATTTATTTTTATTTTTATTTTAAGTAGGCATACTGCAGGTACCCAGATATTGAAGCATATGTTTTTTTTTGTTTTTTTTGACATGTCTTATCAAAAGATTTAATTAAATATAAAGTTGTGATGTGTATAATGCCATATCAGTTCAAATATAACACACGCTGCTTTTGTAACATATTGTGGTGTATTTTACATAAACTTGACATATTATGAATTGTCCATTAGTTACATGGCATTATGTTAACACCTATGCCTGTTTACATATTAACCACCAGTCAGACATAAATAGTTCCTGATATAGTAACATCTATTATTTTCATACTAATAATACAAGACAACAAGACAAGACAACGTTGCTCTTTTTAACACTTCACATATACAGTGTGCACACATATATCCCACATACTGTGTATTCACACATGCACACACAGTGCAAACAATGCCTTTTTGCTGAGTCATACTGTTTTATAATTAAAGCTGGAAAGCGCTAGTTACTCACCATCTTAGTTCAACAGAGTAAAGTAGAGAAGCAGAGAAAAAAGCAGACACTTAGATAAAGAGATGAGAGTCCATGGGTGTCTGCCCGTAACACTGGCAGAAGCAGTTGTTGAAAGCAAGGAAAAGTAAGATTAATGATGGTAGGAGATGACTCCTCAGGACAGCGAGACTCTAGGTGCTCTTTACATGCCTGTGAAACACTGAACCTGTGATTTCCTGTCTACACTGTCCATTCTGCTTTTACCACAGAGCAAAGAGGCAAGTGTCTGCAGAATAGAGAAACTAAAGCCCTGAAACCTGCAGGTAAATTATTTGAATTTTGTCATTTCTCACCTGTATATTCTATTTAGCTTTTAGCAGATGAAATTACAGTAAATGGTCTCAAGATACATTATTATTCTTAGGATACTGTGGCCCCTAAAAGCATTTGGACACTTTAGCCACACTTAAAATTGTATGAATGTCATTGCATTAGATGAATGTGCTAGACATTTTCTCTGAACTAACTACACTTGTCTTAGCCCTTTTTAGTAACTTTCAATCAGCTGGTCCCAAGGTTATACTTAGCAATGTCAGTTCCGCTTAAATTTGCAAAGGTTATTGCAGAGTTATCACAGGTGTTGTTCATCACATTGAAGGAATAGTTCAACCAAAAATGATAATTCTCTCATAATTTACCTTTTAAACTTGTATGACTTTCTTTCTTCTGTGGAACACAAACAGAGTTATTTTGAATGAGATGATATGCTTATTTTCATACAATGTAAGCCAACAGGGTCTAAAACGTTCAAGCTCCAAAAAGGACATACCCTGTTGAGGCAGCTTTAAAGTAATCCATAAGACTCAGATGACAGACTTTCAAAGCGACATGATCGCTTTTGGGTGAGAAAAAGACCAAATGTAACTCCTTTTTTTCACTATAAATTATGAAATCTGCAGTCTCCTTGGCGTGTTCATGGCAGAAGCTCCTTCACACTTTCATGTGCTTGACCTAAATAATTAGAAAATTAACATTTTTGGGTGAACTATTCCTTTAACTGTGAACATATTCCTCTAATGCTAGACAATAAGAAAGTGTCCAAACACATTTTGTCTTAATTTTGAATAGCATCCATTTTCTTTTTATAGTTGGCACCCTAACAAAAAGTGACAATAATAATTTAAGTATTGACTTATTGATTAGTTGTTTTTGCGATCTTAAAAAGTAATCTTGGTTACACAAACACTATATTACAGATATATCACAATTGCCCAACATAAAGCCCTGCTTTGTGTTGTAGCAACTGTGCCAACAAGCAGATACTCATGGGAGACAATCAGTGCCGACAGCCAGCCAGGAGTTTGTCAGACAGAAATATAAAGTGATAACTGCTTATTGTCTTTCACAGCAGAGTCGATTATGAGAGGATGTGTGGGCAGCACTTTCCATATGCTTATGATACAATTTTGACACCTTTTTACCTGATCAAGATGCCCATCAGTATAATTTATCGCAGTTTTTCATGCCAAAAACTAACCAAAGCCCTCAGGCAGGAAACTGAGGTCCGATTCCTAAAGAAATCAAAGATACGGCCAACTCGATAACAGCAAGTTCCTTCTCTGTGAGTTACTGTACTGCAAGTAGTCAGTGTTTACAGTTTTTAGCATATTGACCTATCTTGAATCTTAAATCAAACCCTAACAAGGATCTGTCCCATAACATGATGAAAATTAACAACAAGTATACTCAGAAAGTTGGCATGCTGTTTCCAAGAGTTCTAGTATCCTAGGATCAACCACATTACGCTGACTCACCGACAAGTGGCATCTCCTATTAGACATTTCTGCACTGGCTCAAGTGTGTTAACCTTCACCAGAGGTGTGTTGGCTTAGCTGCGTGGGAGACCTGGGTTCAGGTTCCACTTTGAAACCAGAAAGTAATGCATTTGCATAATCAGTGACGAGCGTGATTCAGAGGTTGCATTTTTCCCTCTAACATTAAATTTTTAATAGGTTTGGGGTTTGGGTTGGGGGTTCAGTTTATAAAATATGCATTCCTCTTCACTTTATAAAAGCCTGAAAACAACTCACTTTTGGCAACCCTCTGTGGAGATTTCACCCAGAAAATGGAGCTCCCAACAAAAGTTACCGCTTTGGCCATTGGGGGCATTGTTTCGCATTTTAGTAAGCCCAGACCGATTTTAGCTAAATAAAAGTTAACATACTGTTTCCATTTTCAGTGTGAGATCATTATGATATTCTCCATTTGTACAGATTAAATAAGTATTGTAGTCATTATATATTTGCTTGGTTATGTCTAAAGCTCACTTGGTTACTTGGTGCACTTAGGTCATTAGAAATTATAGTAAGGTGCCTTGGAATCCTTAGGAGGTACCTTCAAAAAAAAAAAAAAAAAAAAAAAAATTGTTGTCAATTAAGTCATACACTGACTCTTTTTGGCTCTACGCACCTGAAGCCAAATTATTTTGATTAGTTTGAGTGCAACAACTCCTTCAGTCCATGCATTTAGTGAACAAACATATTCACATTGACTAAACAAAGCAATGTTACTGAGAACAATTATTCAAAAGTTGTTGAGAGAACCCAAAAATCTTACTGCATCATATTTTCTTTTTTTACAGTGTTGGCTAGAGAACTACATTGAGACAGAAGGAGTGGTTCTACACTGACAAATTCCCATAATGATCCGTGACTTTGGCCTTGAAAAGCACAACATAGGCCACTCAGTCCCTAGGAGGCAGAAATGGACACAGAGGTTCTCACATCTTTGTTTCAGGACACGTTCACCTCCAGCTGAATGACAACAGCGGAACTGCTGGGGGAAACTTCAGAATTTACTGGGATTACTCTGACACACGCTAATCAAGTGAACACAGGTGGTGAATTAAAAAGGTCACAGCCTCCTGACCAACTGAGAAACATGCTTAAAATTTAGAAGGCATCATGGAACTGTCCTTAAAACTCTTCTCGATTTTAGCTGGGTTTGGCTGTTGCTGCTTGTGAAACTGTACCAGCTGTAAATCCAACCCATAGGAAATAACAATCACAATGAGATCTTGGTATCTGAAATATTTCTCAGATATTAAATGGAGAGCAAATGGACACCTTTAATCTCCTGTTTCTGTGATGTTTCTCCTGAAAAAAAAAAAAAAAAAAAAAAAAAAAAAGCATCTACTCTAAGAGTTTTAGAAGAGATATTAATGTCTCAAACTGAGCTCTGATTTGGCAAGACACCAAAATCTGCAATCAAAAGTCAGAGATCTCAATATGAACTCAAACATTTCTCATCAAACTCTTCCAAGACCAAATAATCTAAACTATGCTATCCACATTAACTTAATAACACTTTACCCTTGATAGATACAGTTGACTCCTATGTGCAGTAGCGGTTCTAGCTTGTATGGCGAAACCCCCTTCAACACGCCCCCAAAGTCGTTGACCGGGGGTGGTGCTGAAGATGCCGCCCTGGGCAACTGCCCATGTCGCCCATGCCTATATCTGCCACTGCCTATGTGTCTATTTTTTTATTTTTTTATTTTTTTTCAGGCAGTTCTTTTTAGTGAATCAACATCAACAACAGTATAGTCTGATTCCCGAATGAAAGACTTTTAGGAACCGGCTCCTTTTAGTGAATCAAAATGACTTATGAATCAGTGACTGGATAAATCTGACTGAATTAATTGACAAAAAAAAAAAAAACAAGATCTGATACTGTGTTATGTGTAGGGGAGACCTGAGTTGGTTGGCTACAGGGGTTGGTTGGCACAGAGTTAATTTCTGGTAATTTTGAAATTATTTTCACAAAAGTATAAGATCTCAATGTTCATTTTCTTGGCCTATACTTATCGCTTATTATCTTATTACTTATTATCTGAATGGTAAAATCTGTTATTGTGATGTCGAAAAAAAAAAAAAAAGAAATCATCTGATAAAAATGTTATAGAAATAATATGTCACGGCTCCGGTGAGTTTGTCGGTTTGTTTTGTATGTTTTGTTATTTCCTCTCCCTCATGTATTGCAGGTGTGGTAGGCATGCATGATCAGTGTTTGCATGGGAACATTGATTGTTCCCAGGGGAACACTGATCATGCCACTAATTAGCATGCTGAGCAACACCTGGTTCCCCTCTAATTCACTCCCTTCTTAAGCCCTTTGTGTTCTCAGTATCTTTGCTAGGTTGTTGTTTGGTGTGAAGTAACTAACCTTATGCTTTCTGCCTAGATGGTCCTGTCTCGTGTGTCTGTTGGTTGTCCGTGTGTCGGGTGTGTGGTTGCCTTCCAGTTTGCTGCGTGTCTGCTGGGTTTCCACGGAGGATACCTCGTCTTTGCCTGTGAGTCGGGAGCTAGATCACCCTACCCTGCTGGGTGTTGTTCTGCACCTCACTAAGCTTCAACCGAGGATTCCACTAATCTATTCCTGACTTCCACAACGCACACACTCATTCTACGAACACACTCTTCATAGATTGCCACAGTGCACATGCTTCTCGGAGATCCCCTCCCGCTGCTGCAGCCGGTGTCGGGATCCCCAACATTCACAGTGACTACTCCTATTTATTATAAATAAATCCTTTGAAATGTTCCTCTGCTCTTGGGTCTGTTTGTTTCACTGTTGCTCATTACATAATTCCACTAAAGGTTTTTTTTTTAAATTAATTTTAGTTAATATTGATGGACACCAGCTATATTTTCCATACAAGATTTGTATGCCAGTAATAAGCTATGATAGTTGGCTAACATTTATAAAAAGTTAGTAGGGTTGGTTGGCACATTGTTTTTTTTTTGGGTGGGTTATCACTGTGTGTGTGTGTGTGTGTGTGAGAGAGAGAGAGAAAAAGGAAAGATAATTAATCAGAATCAGCTTCATTGCCAAGTATGTTTACACATACAAGGAATTTGTCTTGGTGACAGGAGCTTTCAGTGCACAACAATACAAAATGGCAACAAGACCTAGATAATTAAAAATTGAATAGAAAAGTGTGTATATATATATAGAATACACAATAAGACAATATATATATACATGCATACACACAAACATACATATGTAGTGCAAACTAAATACAAATCTGTTATTTACAGTGCAAGGGACTGTAATGGCAGAAGAGGTTGGATGTGTTGAATAAATATAAAAAGACTAGACTGTGAATTGCACATAATTATTGCTCAATGGGGCAGTTTTAACTGTTCATGAGGTGGATGGCCTGAGGGAAAAAACTGTTCCTGTGCCTGATGGTTCTGGTGCTCAGAGCTCTGAAGCGTCAGTGTAATGTTGCTGGCTGCTGGCAATGGCAATGACGAAGATGATGACGAAGTGTAGAGAGAACCCAAGTGCAGTTTATGTACAAACGTGATAATCCAAAAAACCCTAACTATAAATGTGAAAGAAAACATGAGCATGGACTTGACTATGGCTTGACTTGACTACAAAGTTACATTCAATACTTGACAACTAGACAATGCAAACATGAGGGCTTAAATACAAGACATGGGAGAACATAAACCAATGAACAAACAGAACTCATAAGCTAATTAAACAATAAACCAATGAAAACATGACACATGAACATGGAGGGAAAACAAGAATCACATGAAAAGGGAAAAAGGAACTAAACATTTCAAAATAAAAGACATGAATCAACAAAATACACATGACAGTCGGCCAGAAGGCAACAGTTCAAAAAGGTAGTGGGCTGGGTAAGTGGGGTCCAGAGTGATTTTTCCAGCCTTTTTCCTCACTCTGGAAGTGTATAGTTCATGAAGGGAAGGCAGGGCGCAACCAAAAATCCTCTCAGCAGTCTGAACTGTCCTTTGTAGTCTTCTGATATCCAATTTCGTAGCTGAACCAAACCAGACAGTAACTGAAGTGCAGAGGACAGACTCAATGACTGCTGAGTAGAACTGTATCAGCAGCACCTGTGGCAGGTTGAACTTCTTCAACTGGCAAAGAAGTACATCCTCTGCTGGGCCTTTTCCACAGTGGAGTCAATGTGGGTCTCCCACTTCAGGTCCTGTGAGATGGTAGTGCCCAGGAACCTGAAGGACTCCACTGCTGCCGCAGTGCTGTTTAGAATGGTGAGGGGGGTCAGTGTTGGGGTGTTCCTCCTAAAGTCCACAATCATCTCGTGCACAGCTCCGGGTTGATTTGTCTTCACCAGACAGCCATTGGTTCAGACTCATCGTCATCTTGGATGAGGCCGATGACAGTGGTGTCATCTGCAAACTTCAGGAGCTTGACAGAGGGGTCCTTGGTGATGCAGTCATTGGTGTAGATGTAGAAGAGTAGTGGGGAGAGCACACATCCCTGGGGGACACCGGTGCTGATTGTACAGGCGCTGGATGTGAATTTCCCCTGTCTCACAAGCTGCTGCCTGTCCGTAAGAAAGATGGTAATCCACTGACAGATAGACATGGGAACAGAGAGCTGGTGTAGTTTAGTCTGGAGTATAGCAGGGTTGATGGTGTTAAAAGCCAAACTGAAGTCCACAAAAAGGATCCTTGCATATGTCCCTGGTCTGTCCAGATGTTACAGGATATGATGCAATCCCATGTTGACTGAATCCTCCACAGACCTGTTTGCTCGATAAGCAAATTGAAGGGGATTTAGAAAGGGTCCAGTGATGTTCTTCAGGTGGGCCAACACCAGTCTCTCAAATGATTTCATGACCACAGATGTCAGGGCGACAGGTCTGTAGTCATTAAGTCCTGTGATTTTTGGTTTCTTTGGGACAGGAATGATGATTGAGCATTTGAAGCAGCATGGGACTTCACACTGCTCCAGTGATCTATTGAAAATCAGTGTGAAGATGGGGGCCAGCTCTTTAGCACAGGATCTAAGACACGTGGTTGAAACGCCATCTGGGCCCTGTGCTTTCCTTGTATTTTATTTTCAGAAGACATGGCACACCTCCTCTTCACAGATCTTAAGTGCAGGTTGAATAGCAAGAGGGGGGAGGAGGGGGGTTGCAGGAGGTGTTGGTGTTTGTGTGAAGTGAAGGTCAGAGCGGGTGTGGGTTGTGAGATTGGGCATTTCAAATCTACAGTAGAACACATTCAGGTCATTAGCCAGTTGTTGGTCCACCACAGGTTTGGGGGCAGGAGTCCTGTAATTCATAAGTTGTTTCATGCCACTCCACGCTGATGCAGGATCGTTGGCTGAAAACTTGTTTTTCAGCTTCTCAGCGTATCTTTTTTAGCCACTCTGATTTCCTTATTCATGTGTTTCTTGCCTGATTGTACAAGACTTTATCCGCACCTCTGTAAGCATCCTCTTTGGCCTGACGAAGCTGCCTGAGTTCTGCTGTAAACAATGGTTTGTCATTGTTGAACGTTAAATAAGTCCTAATAGGAATGCATATTGTCACAGAACCTGATATATGATGTCACATTATCTGTGAGCTCATCCAGGTCGGTGGCTGCAGCCTCAAAAACACTCCAATAAGTGCAGTCAAAGCAGGCTTGTAGTTCCAGCTCTGCTTCACTGGGCCATTTCTTTACAGTCTTTACTACAGGCTTAGCTGATTTTAGTTTCTGTCTGTAGGTTGGAAGAAGATGAACCAGACAGTGATCAGAGAGTCCTAAAGCTGCTCTAGGGACAGAGCGATATGCATCCTTTATTGTTGTGTAGCAATGATCCAGTATATTTCTGTCTCTGGTGGGGCATGTAATGTGCTGTTTGTATTTGGGAAGTTCACGTGTGAGGTTTGCTTTGTTAAAATCCCCAAGAATAATAATAACTGAGTCCGGGTATTTTTGTTCTGTGTCTGTGATCTGATCAGCCAGCTGTTGCAGCACGGCACTCAAGCACGCGTTTGGAGCGATATAAACACTCACCAGAATAAACGAAGAAAACTCCCGCAGCACGTAGAAAGGCTTATAGTTAATAAAGAGTGCTTCCAAATTAGGACAGCACATCTTCTTTAACGTTGTTACATCTGTACATCAACTTTCATTGATGTAAAAGCATGTTCCACAGCCTCTCGTTTCCCCCGTTAAATCCGTGATGCGATCCGCTCTGAACAGCTGAAAGCCTGGCAGATGTAATGCGCTGTCTGGAATGGCTTCAATCAGCCAGGCTTCTGTGAAGCACAAGGCAGCAGAGGTTGAAAAGTCCTTGTTTGTACAGGTGAGGAGATGTTGTTCGTCCGTTTTGTTATGAAGAGTGTGGAGATTCGCTAGATAAATGCTCGGCAGCGCTGTTCGAAAGCCACACCAATGGAGCTTGACCAGCGCACCTGCTTGTCTCCCTCGCCTGCATCTCTTGAACAGCAAAGCTGTGCCTCCGACTAAAATGTACAGTAAGGTGTCCGAATATTAGAAAAACGGGAAAAGATTGTCTGGTATATGTTGCCGAATGTTCAGCAGTTCGTCCCTGGTAAAACTGACTGGAAAAATATTACTAAACACAGGACAAACAAACAAAAACAACAAAAGAATATGAGCGCTCCACACCAAGGCAGCCAGCTGCGGCGCCATCATGACAACAGTGAGGATCACCTTCATACACACAGTTTACCAATTTAATACCTCTAAATACGCACATACTATATATAATACATATTATTATTACAAATTATTTTATGTTATATACAGATTAGATTTTAATAACAAACTTTATTCAATCATAACAAAAGCATAAATATTAAACCAATTTCAAGTCCACACAAAAATAACTTCACCACCGTACAAAAAATAAAATTGTAACACCATTGTAGTTTAAAAGTTTCTATATCTTTCATTGCTTTATAATACTTAAACTCCACAACAATTCTTGACCTGACAAAAGCTTTAAATAAAGGTATAATCTCTTGACCACCTCTTTTTTCTATTCTGTTCTTCCTTGTTTTATAAATTACGAGTTTTGCCTGTCCAAACAGAAAACTGAGCAGCTGCCATTTAACCTTTTGCTTTTGATTATACCCTGCCCCCAAAATAAAAGCATCTGGTGTAAACTTTTCCCCACATTTACCACACAACAAATCCAACAAATTCTTACACACTCCAAGAAACATTGAAAAAGAGTTTTTATAGAACCACAAAACACACATTTATCATCAGCGTTTGGATTAATGACTGAAACAATTGCGTTAACAGCCACAGCCCCATGTAATATTCTCCATTGTAAGTCACCAGATCGTTTTGTCAATGATGATTTGTACAACACCCTCCACACTGGCTTAATTTCCCCTTTCAACCCGAGTTTATCCCTCCACACTGTGTCAACCCTCCCATTTAGTGTTCCTTTATTAAAAACCTTCACAAAGCATTTATACATCACTTTCCCTTCTACTTCATTCAGCTCTAAATTTTGCAGTCCGTTGAGATCCAACAAAGGACCTGACATTTCTTTTAAGTCCGGTGTAATCCCGAGTTTTGGAAAAGGGTCCCTGATATCAAGAGCCACTCTTCCTTTTTTAAAATCCTTTATTAAAGACAATTCCTCATTTGGTAGCATTGCTTTCCACAAATCCACCATGGTTAGTGTGTGGCGAGTTGACCTCTGACCCAACAAAGTGGCTACTGCATTTATATCATTCATCTCATGTCCGGCCACATTAACTACTGTATGTGCCTCAATGTCACAGATTTAGAAGCACACAGTATCTGCGTAAATCCTGGAACATTCTCACCCATAATATCCATGCAAGCTCCTTTGATAAGAGGTTCTTCTAGTAGCCAGTACAAAGAATTTGTCGCCTCCAACCTGCAAACGCTGAAAAATCCCTACACTTTGAAAAGTCCATAATAAAATGTAGGCATTCCTGCCAGACCAAATTGTTTAACATCCATTAGGAACAGCACAGCATCTAGTCCAAGCCCATCCACTGTATGTAAAATTATTTTGGCCATCTTGCTCCACACCAAGTCCACAGGGCAAGTCAGAAGTTTCTGAATAAACTGCAGACGAAAAGTTGCATGTCTGCTTGACAAATGCACCAAACCTTGTCCTCCCTCTTCTTTAGGAAGAAAGAGTACACTTTGGGGAATCCAGTGTAAACTGTCCCCCCCCAAAAAAAAAAAAAATCACTAGGATTGTCTGTAATCAGGACAGCAGTCCAACAGGTGGATCCACACAAGATAATCTATGCCACAATGTCGAAGCAACCAAATTATTCACTATTAAAACTCTTCCTCTAAAAGACAGTTGTGGGAGAATCCATTTCCTTTTCTTAAATCTGTCCTCCATTTTTTCAATCACCCCCCTTCCCAATTCTTTTATTTATTTGTATTTATTTATTTTTTTTTTTTGAGTTTTTGAATCCCCAAGATGTACTCCTAAATATTTAAAACCTTCCCTCTTCCAAGTCATCCCACTAGGTAATTTTGGTAGCCCTCCCTCCCATTTCCCCACAGCCAGTGCTTTACACTTTTCCCAATTAACTTTCACAGCTGAAATAGTTCCAAAGTCATTAACAACAGAAACTAGCTGGTTAATGTCTTGTTGCCCATTTACCATAACCATTACATCATCAGCGTAAGCTGAAATTTGATGCTGTATATCATGATACAATAATAACCCTTTAATCTTGGTTGTTAGTTTATTCAGCATCGATTCAATAGCTAAAGAATAAAGCATACCGGACAGTGCACAACCTTGTCTAATTCCTCTACCAACCTTAAAAGAGGCACTCAAACCACCACTGATCTTCAGTAAACTTTCAGTGTCTTGGTACAACATTCTTATCATACTAATAAAACCAGAACTTAACCAAAAGCTTCTAGGGTGTCCCATAGGGTGTTCAACTCTATTGAATGCTTTTTCTTGGTCAATAGAGATAAGCCCCACTTTTACCCCTAAAAGACCTGAAACACTTAAAACATCCCATATGAGACAGACATTATCTATGATTGACCGGTATACAATACGACTGGTCAGAATGAATGACCTGCCCCATCACTTTTCTCAGTCTATTAGCCTTTAAGGACTTTAAGATCAGAACATAGCAAATTCACAGGTCGCCAGTTCTGAATCTCCTGCAAATCACCCTTTTTAGGTAGCAATGTGATCACTGCTCTTCTACAGCTCAAAGGCAAGGAACCATCAGCCAAACTTTCATTTAGGACTGCCAACAAGTCCTCGCCCAGCACAGCCCAAAGATCTTTATAAAACTCAACAGGGAATCCATCATTTCCGAGAGCCCTTCCGCTCTCCATGCCCTTCAGAGCATTCAGGAGCTCTTCTTCAGAAAGAGGCCTCTCCAGCTCTGCCTTTGAGTCCTCCAAAACATTTGGCAGACCTTCATAGAAGCCAGCAGATAACTCCTCTTCCTTTCTGTATTCACTACTGTACAATTTGTCATAGAATTGTACAGCTCGTTTTCTAATTTCAGATGTCTCTGTTAATTCTTGCCAATTTTCAGAGCACAAAGAATGAATATAATGACTCTGACCATTCTTTTTTCAAGCCCAAAGGAGAACTTAGATGGGGCATTCATCTGCGTTAAATTCTGAAAACGAGATCGGACCAGAGCCCCCTACGTTTTAATGCTGAGCAAATCTGCAAGAAGGGATGTCTTAGCTTTAAGTGTCTCGATATGTCTTCCCTCTCCAGTAACCTATGCTAACCCTTGCACCTCCATTATTTCAGATTCAAGTTTTTCCACTGATCTAGTGATGTCCTGAGAGACACTGAAAGTATACTGTTGACAAAGCATTTCCACTTCAACCTTTCCATAATCCCACCACTGGCATATATTCTCAAAACACTGTTTTTTTTTTTTTTTTTTTTTTTTTTGACATTATTCCAGAAAGAAATAAAAACATCATTAAAATTCACATCACTCAGCAAGGAAGTGTTAAAGTGCCAATATGCACTCCTTGTCTTTATATTTGCTATAAACACATTACACGTGACTAGACAATGATCAGAAAAGCCAGTTGGTGTAATAAAACAACTTTTCACAACATTAAAATGATGCCTAAAACAATAAACCTATCAAATCTGGCTAAGGAAATAAAATTTTCCCTATTATGTGCCCATGTGTATTTTCTTACATTATTACTTATCTCCCTCCATATATCACATAAGCTATACATCTCAATGAGCTCATTTAGAGCACGACTTGAAGCAACATGAGGTTCCATGTGATTTCTGTCTAGACTATAATTCTCTGTACAATTTAAGTACCTACCCAAAAACAGAAAATCATCAGAACTACAATTCTGCAGAATTGTATTTACATTTTTGAGAAAACATACTCTTTCATTACCATTTGTAGGAGCACACATAGTAATAAACACAGCCGTGAATTTTTTTTTAACTGAGCCCTTACGAATATTATTCTGCCAGATATCACGTTTAACCTCACAAGAAACAGGCAAAAAATCCTTAGCAAAGAGGACAGCCACCCCTCCTCTAGTGGAGCTCATGTGAGCGAGCAGCACTTCACCCTCCCATTCTTTTCTCCAGTCAGTTTCATTAATACGGTCACTGTGTGTTTCTTGAACAAACATTACATCAATATTCTTTTGTTTGATGAGCTCAAACAGCAATGCTCTTTTATGCATATCTCGGGCCTTATTCAAATTAAGAGAGCTCACCCTCATCACACTCATTAAAGTAAATAATATGAAAGGACACAAACCAACCAAAAACTTGAGAAAACAGAGCTTATGTGGTTTCAAAGCCATCTTCAGTTTGTACTTCTAATTTCAGTTTGGAAAAAAGTTTTTTTTTCAGTCTATATATCTCCTGTACTGTAAACTGTTCCCCTCCTTCACCTCTCATTAGCATTGTCACTGAATTAATAAACATTCTGCGGTCAGCAAAAAAATCCTCAAACTGAAATTTTTTCACATTCTTAGTTCTTTGCAGAAAAGACTTTAATTTCTCAAAATTGTAATCACTGCATCGACTTCGTCCTGTTTTACTGTCCACTACTTCACTGTCAGAATCATCAATCGTACTGCCTTCAGCATCATCAAGATTTTCAGATTCTATTTTTGTTAATCGGCTCATTTTGGCCTTTTCTGTACTCTTCTTAGGTCTTTTCCTCTTAGTAATGGGTATTTTGAAAAGTGTTTCATCGCTAACAATGTCACCATCTCCTCCTCCACAATGGACTCAGCCACATTAGCAACATCAGTAGACACTGCATCAGTTTCTTTCTCCCCATTTTCTGTAATCTCCCCCACCTCATTAATGCCATCATTTCCGACAGCAGAGTCATCAGTCACCATTGCGCTACTACTATCACGCGCTGTTTCTCTGCTCGGCCCCGGCTCAGAGTCTGACTCATTTGTTTTCTCAGGACATGCATGCCTAATGTGCCCTCCTTGTCCACAGCCAAAATATTTCATAGTATCAGATGTTGCAAACACAACATAATCAAAGCCATCAAATCTGAATTTATAAGACACATTCAGTTCATCCAAATCATTATTTAAGATCATATGTATTTGCCGTCTAAAACACACAACATGCTTAAGCAAGGGTGATTTACACCCCAGTGGAATCCTTTTCATTTGAGACACAATTTTGCCATGCCTAGACAATTCATTAATCAAGAGCTCATCTTTAATGAAAGGTGATACATTCGACAATGTTATCCTTTTTGCCGGCTGAACCAGCGGCATTACCAGAGTAAAAGTGTCATGAATTATTATTCCGCTCTGAACTACACAGTTTACCTTCTCAATGGTGTCAAGGAAGATAACAACAGCACTGTTCATTCGTGAAGCTGACATTATGCTATTAAAACCAACAGCTTTACCCACAGCTAAGCTGCAATCCTCCATGGAGCAGTTCACCACAGGCACAAGTTTTATCCCATGCCTGTGTGAAAGCTGCTCAAACTTTGTTTGGCTTGGACCCGCCATTGCCGACCAGCAAAAAGCTGATTGACAGCATTTCCAAAACTCAAAACTCCCACTCCTAAGCCTTTCTTTGTGATCTTTTTCAAACAATTTTAAACCAAAACCCTAAATCAGAGACAACATAAGAGGAAGAAAGAGTAAACTCACTCGTACCGCTGCACTCTCCCTCACACAAGCCGATTCCACCCACTCACTCACAGCATCCGCTCAGAGAGAGAGAGAGAGAGAGAGAGAGAGAAAAGGAGCGTGTGCCATCACCTGTTGCCACTCCCAAGCAGAGATGCTGTAGTGTGTTAGTCAGCTTTCTGAAGATAATGTCATTTTGGTCAAATTCATCCTATATTCTCAGTGAAAAAATAGCCGTCCAAGCGGGGATATTCCTCCCTATTTCGTGGTAGCTGGTGCACAAGGGTCTTTCACTATAGAAACTGCAATCTCCTCCGCCATTTTGAACAGTATGTCCTCTCCAATGTGGAAACTCCAGTAAGAGGTAAGCACCTTGAGTTTGTGTAATTAATCAGTCTGTTGTGTCTCTCATCTGTGATGAACCTTAATGCTGAAGTTGTTAGTTTAAAGCTATTTACTAGCTTTAGTAGTGTAATAGTAATCTGAGCGATCACGTAGTGCTGATGAAAGAAAACTGACGCTGACTGAGGCTGACTCACTTCACATGACCTGGCTCATATTACACACAAAAATAGTCTTTTGCCACCACCTGCTGGCTAAAATATGTAATGTCACAAAATTAAAGGTAAAGATACACATATAGCTCTAAACACATATGCACTGCTCTTACACTTTAGTTTAGAATGGTACGAACACAAGCGGAGTGATTCAAACAGTGAAGCGGCGGAGTGCTGATGGTGTGAGACTATCAGTACTCACAGAACGTCTCTCGTCCAATCAGATTCGAGGACTGGAACGTGATTCACCGGCATCATGCTGACAGATGAGGTAGCATAATTAAAATTACACAGTTAGGATTGTTTTACTACAAACTTTGAGACTAAACTAAAACTACTTATCAGCTAACATAGCATACTGATACACACATACAGCTACATACTACCGAACTATACCAGACAGTTTACTGTTGCACTGCACTGTTATGTCGCACTATTGTATGTTTTGTATGTCATAGGTTGTACTACGATCAAGAAACCAGTGTATTTGTTTAAATTTATCCTGTATACCTGTCTTTTAGTATAAGGAGAAGATTGTTGAAATTATTTAAAAGTTACGAAGCAAGGTAGCTTGCAATTCGTCAGTGTTAGCAGCCAAGATCAAGTTAGCTAAAATTACACAGATCAATCCTTATGGCACTATATTTCACATGCTTTGCATTTATGTAAGCTTACCTGTCCAATAAGAAGAACGCCAATTCAGGGTCGGATTTGATCCCCAAAACCGAACAAAGCTGACACAAACTGATAGAAAGTTAAAAAGCACCCACCAGAGTGGTGTGTGATGCTGCAAAATTCACCTGACATATAGAAAATGTTACCGCATTTGGTGATTGGCAGGTGTTAATTTCGGACCCTGGTTAGAAGTACACTTAACAGTGTAACTACAGATGTAATTAAATGCTGGTACTTCAAATGTAAGTACAATGTAACAACACATGTATTTACATAATGAATACATTGTATCAAATGCTTAAGACTATAGTAGTTAAAGACACCTAATATAAAATAGAACCATTTATTGTAATAATAAAAATATATTTTAAAACAAAAATTTTAAAAAACAGTTCACCTTTTAACTTGCTTGCAGTATTGTTTATTTTTTCTCTCATGTCTGTCAAATCCACTTGAAAAAATTGCAATTTTAAAAACTGGCCAGCAAGAAACCTATGGCTGGTAAATTTCTTCATCTTTTAGCCACCTAGGGAGATAATTTTGGATCTATATATATATATATAGTATATAGGCAGAAATTGTGAAATTTTGGCATTGATTTTTAAAATATGACTGATCAAAAAATATATATATATTTAAAAAAAACAAATCTTATTTAAGAATAGTGATCATATGAAGCCATTTATTATCACACAGTTGTTTGGCTCCTTTTTAAATCATAATGGTAACAGAAATCACCTAAATGGCCCTGATCAAAAGTTTACATACCCTTGAATGTTTGGCCTTGTTACAGACACACAAGGTGACACACACAGGTTTAAATGGCAATTAAAGTTTAATTTCCCACACCTGTGGCTTTTTAAATTGCAATTAGTGACTGTGTATTAATAGTAAATGAGTTTGTTAGCTTTCACCTGGATGCACTGAGCAGGCTAGATATTGAGCCATGGGGAGCAGGAAAGAACTGTCAAAAGACCTGCGTAACAAGGTAATGGAACTTTATAAAGATGGAAAAGGATATAAAAAGATATCCAAAGCCTTGAAAATGGCAGTCAGTACTGTTCAATCACTTATTAAGAAGTGGAAAATTCAGGGATCTCTTGATACCAAGCCAAGGTCAGGAAGACCAAGAAAGATTTCAGCCACAACTGCCAGAAGAATTGTTCGGGATACAAAGAAAAACCCACAGGTAACCTCAGCAGAAATACAGGCTGCTCTGGAAAAAGACGGTGTGGTTGTTTCAAGGAGCACAATACGATGATACTTGAACAAAGATGAGCTGCATGGTCGAGTTGCCAGAAAGAAGCCTTTTTTGTGCACCAATGCCACAAAAAAGCCCGGTTACAATACGCCCGACAACACCTTGACATGCCTCACAGCTTCTGGCACACTGTAATTTGGAGTGACGAGACCAAAATAGAGCTTTATGGTCACAACCATAAGCGCTATGTTTGGAGAGGGGTCAACAAGGCCTATAGTGAAAAGTATACCATCCCCACTGTGAAGCATGGTGGTGGCTCACTGATGTTTTGGGGGTGTGTGAGCTCTAAAGGCACGGGGAATCTTGTGAAAATTGATGGCATGGTGAATGCAGCATGTTATCAGAAAATACTGGCAGACAATTTGCATTCTTCTGCACGAAAGCTGCGCATGGGACGCTCTTGGACTTTCCAGCACGACAATGACCCTAAGCAGAAGGCTAAGTTGACCCTCCAGTGATTACAGCAGAAAAAGGTGAAGGTTCTGGAGTGGCCATCACAGTCTCCTGACCTTAATATCATCGAGCCACTTTGGGGAGATCTCAAACGTGCGGTTCATGCAAGACGACCAAAGACTTTGTATGACCTGGAGGCATTTTGCCAAGACGAATGGGCAGCTATACCACCTGCAAGAATGTGGGGCCTCATAGACAACTATTACAAAAGACTGCACGCTGTCATTGATGCTAAAGGGGGCAATACACAGTATTAAGAACTAAGGGTATGCAGACTTTTGAACAGGGGTCATTTTTTTTTTTCTTTGTTGCCATGTTTTGTTTATGATTGTGCCATTCTGTTATAACCTACAGCTGAATATGAATCCCATAAGAAATAAAAGAAATGTATTTTGCCTGCTCACTCATGTTTTCTTTAAAAAATGGTACATATACTACCAATTCTCCAAGGGTATGCAAACTTTTGAGCACAACTGTATAAAAAAAATCTAGATTAACTAGTCAACCTCACAAACATACAACCATTGTGTCTCATTCCTAATCCTCAAGAAAAGAAAGAGAGCTTGACAATATTCAGTCTCGCGCAGTTTGTGAGAGTTGGGCGGGTTATTTTTTTATTTTATTTTTTTGCCTGCTATAAATAATGAATAGAGATCTTGGCCATTCTCATTTGTGGCTCGTATGAATGTAGCACACAATTTGATTCATGACTCTTTATTACTGTGTTTCTATGTAATATGCATTTATATGATGCAATCCCACGCTCTTTACCGATAGGTTGAAAGCTCCACTGGTACAGTATAAAAAAAAATAAATAAAAAAAAAATCATGATAGTTCCCTATGGTGACAGGCTCTAGTTCCTTTTTATTTGATTCTTTAGTGGCTTATTGCTGTGAAAGTGGCAGACATCCTGCACCCTGTAGTGACCAATAGTCACCTTGGTAGTAAGAACCATTACTCTTAAATAGATTTTTCACGGTGGTATTAGTATTGATGATTCTCGACATCAACTTTGACAAAGCAAAAACTATTATGCTATTGAACACACTTCTGTATCCAACCTGGTCTCACATGTTACAATACTTACATTTTTGCAGAATGATTTGTCATGGCTTGTACATATTGCGGCAGTTTCCTCGTAAAATGAAGACTAAAGGTGCTGAAACAATGATGACTTTTATCCCCTTTTACACAAATGGGAGAGGATGGTGATTAGATACAGTATGTGTAGGTCCAAAAGCAAAGACAGTCAGCACAAGAGTAATCCATCCTATCTCCAGCAGTGACATTAATGCCTTCTCAAGCGAATCAATCACTTTATGTGCGAAAAAGAACGATATTTAAGCACTTTTTAACAATAAAAGATCGCTTCCAGTCAGGCACTGACGAATAGCCAAATTTATCTGCTCCCATTGAGTGCTCCCATGACGTAAGCGTGATGGCACGTGAACTGACACATGACAGACACACAACCAATGAATCGAAGGAACGTGCCAACGTGCTTGCATCCCAGAAGCACTTGGGTAAATTCGGCCATTCGTCAACGCCTGACTAAAGTGATCTTTTATAGTTAAAAAGTGCTTAAATATAATTATTTTTCATACACAAAGTGATTGATTCACTATAGAAGACATTAATGTCACCGCTGGAGATAGGATGGATTACTCTTATGCTGACTATCTGTGCTATTTGGACCTACAAATATCTAATCACATCCTCTTCCATTCTAAAGGCCTGTTAAGCCTGGATCTTTTTCTACAAATCTTCAAAAGTGTTTTGCAGGAGAAAGAAAGTCAGACACATCTCAGATGGCATGGGGGTGAGTAAATCCAAAATTTTCATTTTTGGGTGAACTATCCCTTTAAGTATTTCTCCATGAAGTGAACATTTCTTCATGTTCAACTAATCAAGGCAAGTACACAGTAATAAAATGAAGAACAAAGAAACAAATTACAAGCAACAGTGATTGAAGTTGTTCAGGTATTTAACAGCAAGATCAAGCATTCAAGTAATGATAAAAAAAAAATAAAAAATAAAAATCAAATTAAACTATTTAAATTATTAGCATAGTCTTCACTGCATCATTATTAGATATAATACTTTAATACTGATTGAGTGCTCAGGGAGTAGGACTGTAATAAAATGAGCCTCTCTCTCTCTCTCTCTCTCTCTCTCTCTCTCTCTCTCTTTCTGAGAAATGTCCAGAACTTAAATCACATGTATAGCACTAAAACCTCAACAAGGGAGATGTTGGACCATTGTAAGTAATATAAATGCAAATATTCCAACCTGGTCTCATAGTGAAAATGTGACTAAATACATTTTTGCAAAACTTGTTATACGTGTCTCCAGGTACAATTCTCTGCAGTTTCCAGGTGAAATGAACACTAGAGGCATTACAACAACTGTGTGCTTTATTCACTTTCACTCAAATCAAGACTTCAATGGCTGATTATGACTTTATAAATACTTATTTTTCTCTCTTTTACTCAGAACCTGCTATTTTATGACATCGACACACTTTTACTCAAACACATCTTTTGAAAAACATACATTTGAATGCTTTTATTACAGACTCACAAATATATACACACTTATTGCACCACGATTAGCTTGCGCAGTAGCTCACCTGATGGGGCATTGGATTTAGAGTCTGAGGACCACGGTTGAAGTCCAGCCATTAACTCAAGCTGACACATGACATTACAGAGTTGTAGAAGCAGCACGAAATGAGGTGGTTGCTTCAGAAAATGTGCTTTTTCATTTCAATTCTGCATTTTAAAAAACTAATGGTTAGATTTAGGCATTTATAAGGTAAGGATGTCTTTTTTTAAATTCTCATATATATTTTAAAACACTATTGGTTAGGTTCAGCCAAAATTCTTAGGTTAGGGATGTATGTTTTAAAAAAATATATTTAAAATTCACCTTAAAGTCGTGTCTGAATACTACACAATTTTACTCGCTTTTGGCGCCCCCAGCTGGACATTTCACTGGAAAACTGCAGCCACGTAAATTTTGAACTGAAATTTTTTTTTGTCATATTCACATAAATTATTTCATGAGACCAGGCTGAAATATTCGATTGAGGGATGGTTCGCCCAAAAATGAACATTTCTTGTATCTTTCTTTTTTTCTGTGAAACACAAAAAAGACACAATAGGCAAAATGTTAGTCTCGGTCGCCATTTTTTCCATACAATGAAAGTAAAAGGCTACCATTCCTGACATCTCCCTTTGTGTGATGAAAATAAAAATAATAATAATGACAACAACAATAATAATAATAATAATAATAATAATCCAGTCTGCTCAAAAGTACAAAAATATGTGGAAGGTGCTCTTTGGTAGGGAAAAAAAAACCTCACATCATCCAAAACTAGATTTCAAGGCACACTTCAATTATTAGATAAAACCGCCTTTATTGGATTGGCTGTTTCATAGTAGAAACAATTAAAAAACTATCAGCAATAAAAGAAAGAAATGTGGACTGCAAACCCACACGTATCAGCACTACTGCCTTCTTCAGGGTACAACCCATGCAAACACATAGACTATCTTATCCAGCTTCTCACAAACACTAGCTTAATTACATATACCTGCTCGGATCTTCAACGACATCTCCCGTTGTGTTCCATAGAAGAAAAAAAAAAGAAAAAAAAGAAAGGCGTACAGATTTGGAGCAACATGAGGGTGAGTAAACGATGACATAATTTTATTTTTAGGATTAACTAACCCTTTAAATTGCAGATACATTATATAGCAGCATTGCAAATTATACCTGGTTGTCAGTTATGTTTTTCTTGATATACTGCTAAATCCAAACCACTGTGAAATCAACTGAATGCAACAAATGTGAAAACAATCCCCTTATGGAAATATGCCATTTGTTTGGCTGCCACCGATGAATCATGAAGAAAAAAAATTACATAAAAACAGCAAAAAAATAAAATAAAATAAAAAAATTGTGTGAAACCCTTTGATTTGTCAAGTGTCAAGATGATAATAATTTCTTCTTTGAAGGGCATAAGAGTACTCCTTAATGATATATCTGTGAGACAAGCGAGAACTGCTAACATGCTTTTGCTATCAGTGGTTGAGTCAATGGGCTGCAGCGTACTGAGTAGAATAAGGCAAGACAGTCTGTGATTTTACTATGCCTTTGGTCTCTTCTGTCTACAGTGTTAACAGGACATGACAGGGTCCAGAATTCTCTATTCTCACCTATTAACTCTTGGTCGAGCAATGATCGCAAAGGTCTGTGTGGATTTTACCTTTTTTCTTACCCTCATTTTATTTTATTTTTTTATTTTTTTGCGGCCTAGTTGAATTTTGTAATAAAGCACCGAAAGCACTAAAGATTTATTAATGCCAAAACTGGTGCAGAGACCAGATTTTGGACACCAACTAGACCCAGAACAAGTAATGCACAAAATTAATCTGGATCAGTGTTGAGGAAACTGGACTTCCCAAAGCTAAATATAAGTGAACCAGTGAGTATTGTTTATTTTAACCGGTTCATTTACATAAATTGCCCAAACATACTGAATCACTAAAATTATTTGGACTTCCCAGTGCCACAAATGAGAGAAAGGACGGTTTAGATGAGCATGTTAGATATTTTGGCACACTTGGCTGTATTTCTGCGTGCACACTACAATGTAACAAATGCAGCATTTTGTAGCGGTACTCATTGGAAGAAGTAGCTTGTTACTGGAAAACCTACAATGTTGTTCAAATGTTGTTGTAGTAGTGTCGCTACTTTTATTTACCCCAAACAATATGAATAGGAATCGAAAGAAATGTAATGATTCTGGAACCTGCGTGAATCTTTAGACTGATTCAGACCATCAAAATGTGCACCATCACAACTGAATATACAATGTTGAAGCAACCGAATCAAAATGTAATCTTTTTGAGTGATTGATTGTAAAAGGACCGGCTTACAAGAGTCTTTAATTCATCAATCCAACCACACTGGATGTACGTTGTTGTCTGCAACCAGCGAGGTCAATGTAATAGAAAGTTGTGTTGTTTATCTGATATCTTTGTATCATTTTGGGGTGCCAAGTCTTTCTTTCTTATCACATTTGAGTCAGACTGCAAGCTTACAAAAACATATTTTTGATTCCCAACCCTAGATGTTACTCTGCAGTGTCTCTGATGTATCCTCTTAGATAAGGCTAGATGATGAATGGAGTTTTGCTGAACCAATATTTAGAGTAATTCTGAACCATACACTGCTTCAAAATAGTCTGTGAGATAAACCTATTCATCAGAGTGAATTTCTCAATTCTGAGCCGTTACACTAGAGGCAAAGAAAAATGAATGTCTGCAATAGGAATTTTGTAAGTAATGCACAAAAAAACTCAAATTTAAGTGGTCAAATTTACCACCTTCTTGTACCAGGCTACCAGCCATGCATAATTCATATTTTTTTTTTTCTAATCGTGCTAGCCGAATTGCAAAACCCCAATGTATAATAAGTCTCCAGGACACAGACAGGGTCTTAAAAGTGCAGACACTCTCTTACCGTGACTGATTTTTCCATCTTACTGTTTGTTCCCTTAATGACGCCAGTCTACAAGTGTGATACTCGCTGTGAACACCTTTCATCTTGGAGATTATCTATGTATGGTGAAATTACAGAGCTAGTAAGCATTTGAAACTGTGCTGTCAAATTTGAGCCACTTTAGTCATTGCTGCACCATCAAATTTTCGTTCACTACATTTCCCGGATTCCACAGTGCCTTGACTGTGTCTAATCTAATTAAATTCACTCCCATTGGCTCTTATTCCAAGATGGATTCCTCTGTGCTTCTTTCTATAAACATGATCTGAAGTGGCATGCTATTGTGACGGTACTAGCATAACTACATTTGGGGAGGGTCGGACGATGCATTTTTGCGTCCGTCCGCCCGCCCTGCTTTTCAGTTGTTTTCGTATGTAAACATGCGGTAGATGGACGTTTAACACATCTCGCTGTTTTTTCAGCATCTCGCACAGGACAGAAACATTTAGAAGCTGTGTCGAGTTAAAAAAAAAAACTTCTTTTAAAAAACGTGTTTTAAGACACCTGCATTCAGGGTGCTTCATCTAGAATGTTTAAGCATAAGGAGTGTTCATTTTGAACGACCCATTATTACATAGTGTGACAGTAGCTTAGTAACAGTAGAGCACGTATCAGTGTAACATAAAACATTATATTGCTGTTTTTTGTCACATTGTATTATAGTTTTACAGCCATGGAAAGCCTGATACATTCTAGTGAATCTAGTTTTGATGGTTGATGTACATGAACTGATTTAAAAAATAAATATTGAGATAGTTTTGTATTGTAGAATATTTAGTTAAGTGCTACAGTACTGTATACATTTAGATAATAACAACAATAACAGCAATTGTTTTATAATTCTGGGTAATATACAATAATTCTGTTATATAGATTATTCAAGTTTTTGTAGTATTTAGTGTAAAAGTATCTTAAGTTAAAAATGTCCCCTTAACAAGTAAACAAAAGAATTTAAACTAACGTAAGCAAAATTGTTTAAGTTAGCTCACAAGCTAACCGGTTAGCCTAGCTTAGCATGTTGCTAACCAATTAGCATGAAGGCTTAGAATACTGTTTGTCAATTAGCCTGCTGGCTTAGTATACCGCTAGTCATGTAGCCTGATAGCTCAGCATACTGCTGGCTAATTAGCCTGTTAGCTTGCAGTTTAAACTATTTTATTTTTTTATTTTTTTTTACATAAAAGAGCACTTTGAATGTAGTTTAATTAAATTATGAGTAGCTAATAACATGGCAAACTACAGTTTAAAGTAACTTCCTCAACACTGTTCCTATCTTCTCATCTTTCTACACCTTTAACTTACTCATCTCAAGACATCTCTCCTCCTCAGCAGCTCCCCTCTTTCTCTCTTTCTTCAGCTGGGTTTTCTTCAAGGTCATTGGCGGTGACAGATGTTTTTTTTTTTTTTTTTTTTTTGCCTCTGAGCTGTAATGAAATCTTTTTGTCATCCTCTAGAGGTGTTCCATTCTCTCTGTGTCAACAAATCACACTCATATTGCTCACAAACTAGTTTGAGATGCAAATCCTATTTAAATCTGTCACTTGCTGGCAAGCTCAGCCGAAGCCTGGGAGACGAAGAGCGACCTGTGTCAAGAGATCACAGCAATTTGCAAAACAAGGACAAATTTCTGTTATAAAACATCCTTGCCAAAATATGCCTTAAGGCTCGTAGTACACACAGGGTTGCAACTCTACAATTCAACTGATCTCTTATTATCAGACAATCAATGATAATCAATTATATGTGCATTTAATGTAAGACAACACAACAGCACTGAGTTCCTTTAAGTATGTTTGAAAAGAAATACAACATTGGGTGTATCAAAGCTGTGAATACACAGGATGCTCAAACAAACACAGCAATATTTTTATAGCACCACCAAGACATTGTTTTTACCATTTTTGAGGAAATCAACCTATGAATTGGCTTACTTATAGTTGTCTCTGCATATTAAGCTAGGATAGGAGAAAGTATTGTAGCAAAAAAGAAAGTTACAGATGTAAGCTTTAATAAAATGATTGAAAAAAAAAAAAAAGAAAAAAGAAAAAAGAGAGAGAGACCTGCAGAACCAAAAATGCTACTACTACTTACTGCTGTTTTTCTGTCAAAAAAATTATATTTCTCTGACTTCAATTCAAACGGTTAATCTTTAAGTTATCTCTATGGCTGCCAAAAACATCTCTCAATTTTATTCTTATTGTTCTTCTGCTGTTACCCCCTGCCCTCTCTTTGGCCCCACCCCTTCTCCATCTCTAAAGCAATTCCTCCTGAGAGCTACACATTTGTCATTTATATGTCCAACACCAAGTCCCTGTGCTGTCCTTTGTGACCTCTTCAGTGTACAACAACAAACCTGAGCTGCACCATTGCATGTAATAGCGTGTAATTACTCTGACCCTGTAACCTGCGCTGGTCTGCAGGGATGGAGATGGGAAGTGATGCATGATTTCCTGTAAAGCTGCTTTGAAACGATGTGTGTTTTGAAAAGCGCTATACAAATAAATATGACTTGACTTGAAGTCAAACTTGCTAACAGTCCCCAGGCCATAACACTGAGATAGGTGTCATATTCTCACGGTTACACGCTGTAATGTCACTCAGTCCAAATCTTTGTTCTGTATGACTAGGTTTGTCTGATTACATAGATTTAATATCAGGACATGTCTGTGTCACTTTAAAACTGATGTGTCACAGCGGGATTATATGGTATGGAGATGGAAAATATTGCCTTTTATAGGAGGGCGAATGACCATTCGAATCTTATCCCCTTTGGACCCAAAAGTGATTCTTCTGGCTCAAAGAACTTTAAAATGGGTAGTCTTTAATTTTTACTATTACAAATCCTACAAAATAGCTTTACCTAAGTGGATGCTGCAAACTGGTGGTGGTTAAGGAGAGTCCCCTGTTCACTATAAGCGCTTTGAGTGTAGTGTCAGTAAAGTACTGTAAGTGTAACTTTCATTCAGACATTAATTGATGATGTATTCCATCTTAACTATGTAAAATATTACAATTAATGTCACAATATTTTTTTTAATTTTTTTATTTTTTAACAAAACTATAAATAGTTACATTAAACATCTTATTCTATGTTTAAGTTAGCTCACAAAGCTAACTGGTAAGCCTAGCATAACATGTTAGTGATTAGCCTGCAAGCTTAGCTTACCATTAATCAATTAGCCTGCTATCTTAGCATACCACTAGCCGATTAACGTGATATATTAGCATAGTGCTAACCAATTAGCCTGCTAGCTTAGCATACCACTAGCTGTTTAGCATCTTAGCATACCACTAGCAAATTAGCCAATTAGAGTAGCATATCGCTAGCCGATTAGCCTGCTAGATTAGCATACTGATACATTATGAGCCTTCTTGCTTAGCTCTCAGCTAACTGATTAGCCTGTTAGCCTTACATTTACCCTAAGCAAGTTACTTTACTACCAGTATTTATGCTGCCTTCAAGTATACCTGGGAAGATCCAATGTCTGACTCTGGCATTCGTTATTACGACATCACATATTCAAGTCAGAAATCAAAATACGGAAGAAGCCAAACTAAAGCAAATATACAAATAAAGATGGCAACTTTATGTTGAACCAGTGAATGTGAATACTATACACTTGCATGACTTTTACATGGCTTATATGGTTTATTAATGCTTGTATCCAACAAATTAATAATGCATTTGCTTAAAATGGACCGCAAAGGGGAGTCATTACAGAATTATTGCTTTTCATCATCTTTCATGATTACACGCCACTTCTAACGTCACAACTCGAGTATCATCTTGAATTCTGTGTTTGCCATGGGTAAATCTAGAGTTCTGGACAACTTTACCAAATTTGCCACTCATTATTTTCATATGGAAATGAGCTTGCGATTTGCCACAAATTATTACCAGAAGTTTGCAGCTATTTACAAGTAGTTGACGGTAAACCTGTAGCAATTATAGACAATTTACTGCTACTGGCAAACACTTCTGTGGCAAACCTGTGGCAACAATGAAGGGTTTACTGCAAAGCTCATTTTCATGTGAAAATAATGAGTGGCAAATTAGCATAAAGTTTGCTACAACAGTTTGTCAGAGCTCTTGATTTTTGTAAAGGCAGTAATTAATGTGCTCGGGATGATACCACTGTAACAATGATAACCAGAGATGTTTTTGTTTTTTTTAATGATTTAAAACAAGATATCGCAATAGCTCCACACTACAGCAGTATGTGCATTAGTTTGGTGCCATCAGCCATTCAGACTTTATCAAGACATAATTTTCATGCAGCTACAGAGTGATAGTTATGTGACATTATGTGGTTCAGGTGTTTGGCTAAAAAAAAAAAAAAAAGTGCACCCAGAACTGTGATCCAGGCACAGATCTTAGATAGCACATATTTAATGTATTCTGTTTGTCATTCATTGTGCATATTTCTCAGGCCTATCAAATCTTTTTAGTTCATTCCAAGTAAAGGTAAAGTTAAATAAAGAGCAGATAGGATCAGAGAATTTTAGCAAACAGAGTAGGTTAAATTCTTCAGATGTCTTTTTGATGACAACCAAACAAGCGATAGTAATCTCGATCCGCAATCAAACACATCAATCACTTTCTTCTATGATATGAGCCAGTAAATTATGCATTCTCCCCAAATAAAGGTCTCATCTTTGCTGCCCAGATATCAGCTTGACATATGTATTAGACAAAGAGATGCTGATGAAATCCACTTGCAGAGCTGTGAAATCTCATGCCTTATAACCTGGGGAGTCATACGTTTAACGAAATTGGAGAAAGCGAAAAAAAGTAGTCATCAGATCAATAACACAATCCAACCGGTTCTCTGTTCCCACCCTGTTGCCTTCAGAAACACTTTGAGTGATTACAGCATGCAGGATCATATGGGACTGGTAAGGCAGTCATATGGGACGTGGTCTACTCTGCGGTGTTGATTGAGGGTTTAGAATGGGGTCTAAGGGGAAAGGCGCACATGCTCTACCCACACTGGAGCATGCAATCCCAGCCGGAGCAGCTGTGGTGGAAGACTGTTGAGAGTTCGCTCCAGTGTCCGGATGGAGTCGCGGGTTAATGTGGCATCTCATGGCAAGAGGGGGCAGGGGATGTAATTATGCTAAGGCTGAATGCTTACATTAATGAAGTTTTAGAGCTCCACGTTTCTTCGGGCCTCACTAATGAGCCTTACGCATAATTAGCAGCTTGCTTGATGAAGTTGTTAGGCCGGAGACAGCTCTCTCCCCTGCTGTGGACGACGTGCTCTACAGCGCCACTGTTTGGCTCAAAGAAACTCAGTCCCATGCTGATTAAAAGGAGGCTTCCCAGATGACTTTTATTGTGTAGAGTATGAGCGATTACCCATACAGTACCAAATTGTGCCCTTAGGCATGATATAGAGCATGCAGTATGTCGTACAGATCTCTCTTTTGTAGTTATTCTATGAGGACATGCATTCAAGTCTCAGCTTCAAAGTAAATCTGCAAATTGCTGCAAAATTCAGATTATATTCCTCTTCTGATCAACCTAAACCATAATCAAACATTCCTATTTGAGAGAGTGAACCCATATAAAATGACAAGTGTGACTACCTCCCTTGCATGATTTTCCATCTGTCTTATCTATAAGCCTAAAAGGCCCTGTTTAAACCTACAGTAGGCTAGTATTAACATCCATCTTGGATGGCCCGAAGTGTACAGAGTTAAATAAATGTGTAAAGGGGATCCAAGATATTTTTGGGCCCGATCACTCAAACAAAATTTGTAGGTAATTAGAAATGCATTTGACTGTTTATGGTTACTTGCCTAGCATAACGCTAACTGATTAACCTGTGAGACTAGCATATGTCCTAAGCAAGTTATTACACTACCAGAAGGACTAATTATTATTTGTGCAGACCACTGCAACAAACTGTTACCAGAAATTGTGTTTTCATTATCTAGAACAAGATATCACAATAACTCCACACTGCAACTGTTGCAGCAATGAAATGGACTCGGAAGTATCAAAATAACATTTCTAGCCAGAGCCTGGCAGCACTCTAGAGACCACAAGATTAGCTGGAAGGGGTGTTTGTTTCCATCATAGATGTCTGGAAGGCTCTACAGGTTGTGTGTAAAGAGTGGCGGCCGATTCAATGACCTTTCTGGTAGCACTCCATGCCAATCATAGTGAAAGTCGAGAGTAAAGCAAGATGCAGGGTTGAGGGCAAATTGACCTTGTGTCAGTAGACCACAAGGGTGAAACCCCAATGGATGCTTTAAGTAGTGAATGTGTCTGCCTGGTTGTGTTGTAGAAGTCCACCTGACAGCACACATACTCACATACATTTCAGCCCATGGGAGTTAAAGATCAATATGGTATAATTGCCCTCCATGCACTGCCTTAGCCATGAATCAAAGAACGCATGAAGAGGACCGGGGTTGCATGAATAAATGTGCATGTGCAAGTGTGTGTGTGTGTGCGTGCATGTTTGCACATTTTTATGGGCTCTGATGTTCATTTCTATAATCCTTCCCTCTTGCTACAGTTGCAAACTTACAGTCATTACACTGCAACACTCCAGTGATGCACTAAATTGCTGTTTTGGCAACCAAAATATTTCTCATCAAAGGGTTAGACTTTTTGAGACAATAATTGGTACAGTACAATATTGTCTTCGAGTTGGCCTGCTTTCATCCCACCAGTCTCTGAGCTCCAGGTCGCCACTGTTGTATTCATTAAATTCATCGCGATATATAATGTCAGCCTCTTTAGCACCTTGTAGAGTGAAGCAATATGACAATGTCTTCAAACACACAAGGGAACAATGTGAGGAAAGCTTCTGAGGGACTAACAACACAAAAGGACATTAGGAGAGCAGACAGTTGCAATATTTTGGACATTTATGAATGCCATATTACAGACTGTTTAACCTTGTTGTGTATTTTTACACATCTGGCTTTGTATTTTCATATGTCACATCCAAATGACACTATAAGCATGCTCATTAGCTGAAAATGTAAATTGCATATGACAAATAATAAAGTTTTGGCTTCCTGTTCATCTGAAAATGTCCCAAGAAAATGTGTTTCATACATGTCATCAATTAAAGTTCTGTTTTCATTACTATCTATACATATCTTGACAGAATGCTAATTTTCGAACATTTTTGCTTAAAAAATAACATAAAATTGATTTTAAATCATAATTTTAAATTCATCCTATCAGCTGTTGTAACCTAGTACATTCAAAATGTTTACTGAAACATAAAAATCTAGTTAAAGGTAATTAATACATGTTTTCCAGTTTTCCACAATACAATGATATATATATATATATTTAAACATTATTTACCTACATATATTTTTACAAAACACTCTTTTTTTTATGAACAGGGTGTGTAAAACCTACTATACTCGCTAACATTTTGGAATTCAGTTTTTATTTATTATTATTATAAGCCAACAATAATTTATTATTGTCCAATTTGTCATTATAATTTGATACAGTATTATTATTATTACTTTGAGGATTTGTTGTATACAATAGTTATACATAGGAAAACTATGGAAAAACAGAGCAGACGCAGGCAAAAAGCAAGTTCGGTATGAACGGCCCCTAACTCATCCATTCGCACGTATCTGTGAGTGAGAGCGCATGGGCGAAACAAGTTCGGAAGGCCTGTATATTTTTTTCATATATTACAAACCCAAACTAAAAGTCCTACTTAAAAAACTGACCCAATCCGGTGGACCTCTAACATGAACAGCTCTGACAGTGCTGACAACAGCGTATTCGCGCGTGACATTCGCGTGTGACATGCCACCCCTCAAGTGGTTTTTGCTGAGTTTTCCTACTGGGGTGGGGGCCACCGATGTCCGGGGCCCCACGCTATTGTGTGGTGGTTAAAACCACTACTGTTAACAAGTTATTATAAAGTGTTAGCAAAGTCTTTTAATGAAACACAGATTAATGAGAGTTTGATTCCTGTAGCCGCCATATCGAACATTTAAATTTTCCTATTAATGTTTCTATGAGTGGTCTGTCTGCTCCTCTTATGCCATTTCTGTTGGAGGTCATCACGATGAGCTGCTGCTCTCCTCTGAGGAATTACGGAAACTTGAAATGTAACAGAAAATATATTGAGTTCAATATCAAGTCGTGCCGAGATGACAATAACAGATGTGCATCAAAACAGAATGTTTCTAAACAGAATATATACTCTGAATTGCCATCAGTCAAGCTGATTTCAAAAAGAGTTGCCCTGCCTCTTTTGGTGTGGTCATGCTATTCTCACTCTCTTCCTGCCCTCCTTTCCCAGACCCCCCCTCTTTATTTATTTGCTCGGGTCTCATCCAATTGAGCGAGAGATCCTTCCATGAAAAGGGCAGGCTGCCAAGCCATGGCGGCTGTGACAGAGCAATGCATTAGGACATTAAGACACCCACTCCCTTGCTGAAAATCAATCACACACTTCTACAGGCATTATGGGCAGAGAAGGGCACCTGGCAGATTGTTTACTGCCTCCACACCACACAACTTCTCCCAGAGCATGGACTGCAGTCAAGCCAGCCCAACCTTGATGTCCTTTCTGTTCTTATCATTCCACTGTTGAAGAGGAAGGTGGGGACCTGAAGACACTAAAATGACTCTTTCTCAGGTGAAGCAACTCTTGGCTTTCAGAGCATTTTGGCTAGAAGGTTGTTATCTTGAGTCTAGCAGGGCAGCACAGGGGTGTTTTTGCAAGATAAACCCGGAGTACAAACTGTGACCCTGGGAATTATAAGTGCAGTTTTCAAAACAAGAACAAAAAGAAAAGAAAAGCCATATCTTTGTGGACTTTACCACTATTAAGGGCCAGTCACACTAAACAAATTTTTTTTGTGTGTGTCAGTCTGTGCTCCGTTTCCATTGTCTTTCAATTAAAACAAGTGCTAGACTGACGTCTCATGTCCAGCTGTTCTTTCAGTGTCTCATGCAGGAGCGCCACACTTTTTAAGACGCTGTGTCAGGTAAAAAAGTGTGTCACGAGACATATGCGTTCATTTATACGCATTCAGTCTGAACAGGCCCTTCGTTTTTTATCTGACCATTTGCAAACCTCCCAGTTTGTGTTTAATGTAGGAAGATACAAGTATTTGTAACTCTCTACCAGTGTTGGGGAAGCTAATGTACTTTAAAAGTTTAGCTTCCCTAGCTACTCATTATTTTAAGTTGTTTAACCTCGTGTGACCCCATATCCACATGCGTGGACGTTGTCTTTTGGCTTCATTATATGCAACACATAATGTAAATTAATTTATACTGACTCTAGACTGTCATTTAACCTGTTCCCAGTGCCCCCATTTTCTGAGCTCAGGCCTGAATTGGACATACTCATTATTAATGGCTGTATTTCATCACCTTTTTGTATTACAGTCATAATTGTGGTCTGTTTTGACAGAAGACACTTGTAAGTTTGTTGCCCAGATGTCAGAATTTATTAAATTTATAAAGAAAAATAGTTATAAAGTTATAAAACCTCAAATTTATAGGAATTGATCTGAAAAATATTTTCATAATATATTTTTATGAAACTATAAATGACACTGGCCTTAAAAGGAACTAGAGATACAATGGAGCTCAAGTCTGGTAATGTTATATTTTCAAATATGAGGATGATAACTTTAAAAATCAAGAGTTGTATGAAATATTATTTAAGACCATGCCATGTTTTTTTTTTTTTTTTTTTTTAGATTTACAAATGGAAGTTTACAAAAGGAATGAAATCTACTCAAATACACACAAAATGAAGTTTTATTTATTTATTTATTTTTTATATATCTGCTGCTTAATTCATGAGTTAATCTGCAGTCTGTAAGCCAACCACATCTGAGACACATTGATATGTGTCTGTAATTATTATTAATTTGTCTATATTCTGCCAATTGACTCTTATATGCCATAGTAACACCTATACTGACTCCCGACACTCACCTGTGCTGTTGCATCAAATGTCTTTCTTAAAAAGTATATATATTTTATCTTACAAGGATTATTTTAACAAATCCCATCATAAAATACAATAAGAGGGTAACAGGAGCATACAGGTGCATCTCAATAAATTAGAATGTCGTGGAAAAGTTCATTTATTTCAGTAATTCAACTCAAATTGTGAAACTCGTGTATTAAATAAATTCACTGCACACAGACTGAACTAGTTTAAGTCTTTGGTTCTTTTAATTGTGATGATTTTGGCTCACATTTAACAAAAACCCACCAATTCACTATCTCAAAAAATTAGAATATGGTGACATGCCAATCAGCTAATCAACTCAAAACACCTGCAAAGGTTTCCTGAGCCTTCAAAATGGTCTCTCAGTTTGGTTCACTAGGCTACACAATCATGGGGAAGACTGCTGATCTGACAGTTGTCCAGAAGACAATCATTGACACCCTTCACAAGGAGGGTAAGCCACAAACATTCATTGCCAAAGAAGCTGGCTGTTCACAGAGTGCTGTATCCAAGCATGTTAACAGAAAGTTGAGTGGAAGGAAAAAGTGTGGAAGAAAAAGATGCACAACCAGCCGAGAGAACCGCAGCCTTATGATTGTCAAGCAAAATCGATTCAAGAATTTGGGTGAACTTCACAAGGAATGGACTGAGGCTGGGGTCAAGGCATCAAGAGCCACCACTCACAGACGTGTCAAGGAATTTGGCTACAGTTGTCGTATTCCTCTTGTCAAGCCACTCCTGAACCACAGACAACGTCAGAGGTGTCTTACCTGGGCTAAGGAGAAGAAGAACTGGACTGTTGCCCAGTGGTCCAAAGTCCTCTTTTCAGATGAGAGCAAGTTTTGTATTTAATTTGGAAACCAAGGTCCTAGAGTCTGAAGGAAGGGTGGAGAAGCTCATAGCCCAAGTTGCTTGAAGTCCAGTGTTAAGTTTCCACAGTCTGTGATGATTTGGGGTGCAATGTCATCTGCTGGTGTTGGTCCATTGTGTTTTTTGAAAACCAAAGTCACTGCACCCGTTTACCAAGAAATTTTGGAGCACTTCATGCTTCCTTCTGCTGACCAGCTTTTTAAAGATGCTGATTTCATTTTCCAGCAGGATTTGGCACCTGCCCACACTGCCAAAAGCACCAAAAGTTGGTTAAATGACCATGGTGTTGGTGTGCTTGACTGGCCAGCAAACTCACCAGACCTGAACCCCATAGAGAATCTATGGGGTATTGTCAAGAGGAAAATGAGAAACAAGAGACCAAAAAATGCAGATGAGCTGAAGGCCACTGTCAAAGAAACCTGGGCTTCCATACCACCTCAGCAGTGCCACAAACTGATCACCTCCATGCCACGCCGAATTGAGGCAGTAATTAAAGCAAAAGGAGCCCCTACCAAGTATTGAGTACATATACAGTAAATGAACATACTTTCCAGAAGGCCAACAATTCACTAAAAATGTTTTTTTTATTGGTCTTATGATGTATTCTAATTTTTTGAGATGGTGAATTGGTGGGTTTTTGTTAAATGTGAGCCAAAATCATCACAATTAAAAGAACCAAAGACTTAAACTAGTTCAGTCTGTGTGCAGTGAATTTATTTAATACACGAGTTTCACAATTTGAGTTGAATTACTGAAATAAATGAACTTTTCCACGACATTCTAATTTATTGAGATGCACCTGTACTATGGCAAAGGTCAGCATGCTAGCATTAGCTTAGCTCCATGTAAGCAGCATGTAAACAATACAAATTAAAAATAACATTCTGCATATATCTTACTTTCAAATATCATTGAGTGGTTATAAAAGCTTCTTTTACTGATCTAATGTGGATCCCATTCATAGAATGAAGCAGAAAGCATAATATTAATAGAATATGCAGCCTATAGTAAACTGCATGTTCAGTGACATACGCAAAATTCTTCAAGTATACAGACATCAAACCAATAAAAATGGCAGCAATCAATTGAAAAATATAGCCAAACCATATATTTTTATAATTGTCTAATTATTTATGACATACTTCATCGGTCTAAAGGTTATATAATGATTTACACAGATTTTGTATCCTACAATTGATAAGGGATGAGGAACACCTGTCAAGTAATCTCTGATGTAATAACATCTTCTTCTACAGTCCATATATGGATCATATCTGGAGCTATAGTGGCCTCTGTTTTCCTGGTTCAATAGAACACACACTATATAAGGGTATCCGAGTCCTAGTGCTTCAGATTGCATACATTTGTAGAAAATTTACATGATTTACTTTTCTGGCTAAAAAAATATGAAGTAAAAATCCATCATAATTTCTCCAAATGTACACACTTTTTGAGTAAAATATTTAAGGTTGTTTAGTGAAGCCATTAAATGACAAATATACTGGATCTTACAAGATTGGAGATGTTTTTGCAGAATTATTTCATAATATGGAATGTATAATACAAATGTTTTGATGTTCACTCTTTACATAAATTATGGAAATATATTTGTTATAACATATTGATCATGAAACAGCTTTCAGCCATCAAAGGATGAGATTTAGAGCTTTCAAATGATAAATAAGCACTCAGGTGGGTCCGTACAGGCCCACCAGAGGTTAAAATTCTGGCACATCTACAGGTGCAGAGCCAACAAAAGTTCCTCTGGTAATAAACCTCTTCAAATTTTTTCATTAAAAGCTGTTTGGGTGTAAAGAGTAGTGTCTCTAGTTTCGTTTTATATGCCGCTTTAAAAAAATATTCATTTTTTCTCGTGTCAGCGCGTTGATAAACATGATGTCCATTTACATGGAACCTCAAAAGTTGAAAAACATGTTAGTTATTTTGATTAACTTTCAACATTAACACATCAGTGGGTCATTTTGCTTCAGGTTATTATAGATTTTGTTATATTTTATTGTCGCTGTACAATACATTTCTATTCATTAACATTAGTAAATGCATTCCTGTATTTAATGTGTTTTATCTGGGTTCATCCAAAAGCTGAAAACTTTTGTTTTCTGAGGCTTTATATGGACATAATAACAAAAAATATCTGACATTCTATAGCTTGGGGTTCTAAAACTTAGTCTCGCTGTCCACATATGTGGACATACATTTTTTGGAAAACTATTTGCTCTACAAATTTATTTATTTATTTATTTATTTTATTTTTTTTTGCTTGTTTATTAGGTGCTACTAGTTACAAATCAAAAAGGGAAATGGAAAATGGACACAGCAGTCACGCTCGGGTCTCAGAAGTTCAAGAAAGTAGTTAGCAAAACTACAAGTTACTAACAAACATTGATGCTATTTAAGTTAACAATATCTTTTAGAAAATTACAAGACCATCGTATTTTTCTAGCACAAAAACACAACCTGGCCTCAAAGTCGCATTACTGTACCTACATTTTTACAAAATTATTTTTAATTGCCCTGTAGTGCGTCGGAGAATTTTAACTGCCAAGAAGGCTGAAAAAAAAAAAAAAACATTTACAGTAGCTGTACAATTTAAGTTCTGCTCCATTTTTTTCTCATGAGATATTTTGCCGTCCTGCTATCACTGATCAGGGTGCATTGGAGATTGCAGTGCTGCAGATACGTAGACAAATGAATGTTCCAGCAAGTGAAAAAAATTGCAGAAAGTGGATAAAATAGATCATCCAACAGCAAAATGACAAATTAAGGTAACACCTGACATTGAGACTACTTATTTACATGTAGATTTGATCTGGGCCACCTTGCCATACATATTTTTACTTTTGGGTGAAAATAAAATCCCAGTTGCAGTTCACTCCTGACGATTTGTTTCAATACTTTTTAAATTATTCCAACTGGGTGTAGGAGAAAATCTAGCTCTGTAAGTGTTTTTTTTTTTTTTTTTTTTTTTTTCTGAGAAAGAATCAAACTTTATTAGAAATGTAAAAAAATATAACCATTTAAAAGTGCTCTGGCCTTCTTCATGTGTGAGCTGATTTTAATTAAAACACTGTACGAACTGATTTGTTTATAGAAGAGTCAGTTAAATCAAACTGAAAGAATGCAAATTATTATTAAATATTTTCAGCTAAAGAAATCTGACACACTAATAAAACAAAAGAATCTGACAGCTGTTTTTGTGCATTTGTTGAAGTTTGATGTTTCAAGATGAAAAATGACTTCTCTGTGGAGTTTCAGTCCATTGTTTATATTTAGCAAATGTAATTAAGCATTCAGTCTATTCTCTTGGTTTGTTTCAAAAGTAATTAAATACCCTATTGTCAGCAAGTGGATCTAGCATGTAATATTTCTTAGTGTGATAAATTGTTGGTGATTTAGAGAACAGAAGGCAAGTCATAACCTCGATACATGGCATTTAACTTCATTAAAGCCAATTTACTACAAAGGGTAAACAAATAACAGTAAGTAAGAAAAATGCAATGCACTCATTACAAAGACATTCCCCATGGAGGTTAAAGACCCTATGAAAACAAAATGGTAGTTTTGTGGCTTTTGGTCCATTTGTCATCTATATGAGATGGAGGTCATCTATATGAGATGGACAGTGAAACGCAAAAACAAAAATTAAGCGAAACTTTTTACTGCACAGTAAAACACCAAGAAAGAGAAGTGTTGCAAAATAATGGATGCCAAAAGTCTGTTACACAGAAGAAAAAAACAAAATCTAAATTCTTGTTTTTTTGTTTAAAACATTTTGTTTTTTTGCAATGAAATACAACTTTATCTTTTGCAATACTTAATTTTTTTGCAAATATATGTCATCATTCTCACATAAAAATGTACTGTATATAATGGTGTAAGTGGTGGCTCAATCCATACTGTATATTTGATTTAATATCCTGCAACATAAATATAGGGATGTGTTGAAAGCAGGCAGGCAATGTATCTTAGCGATGAAAATCCCCATATTAGAAATTAATATTTATTTTCACTTTCCTTGCCTTTGCATTTCAAGAAATGACTGTATTTGCAACCTTTAAGCAATCCTTTAAGCCCCCGGTTACAGGTTCAGTTTAAAGTATGGGTGCCTCAAAGCTATTCCAACAATTTTCAGTGACAGAATTCTTAACCCTCTTGTGGTGTTCGGGTCATTTTTGACCCATTTTGATTTAGTTTCTTTAATAAAAATTGTATCCTTTATCTGATTGGTACAAGACTTGGTGACTTTCCCTCTACTAGCTATCTAAACACACACACAAAACTTGATTTGATAAGTCTAAGTGGTCATAAAAAAAAATAAAAATAATAAAAAAAACACTTGTGGTGTTCAAGTCATAGGAAGTGAATAGGAAATACTAAAATACAGAAGTTTTTTTTTTTTTTTTTTGTGTCAAATAAAAATACAAAAATCAGACACAATGCAGAAAACAACCACACATAAATTAAAGGGTGAGACTTTAAAACATCCACAATGCAGAAAATACACGCACGCACACACATACAGGTTTTGTTTGACTAGATTAGTGATCTCTCACTGGCTTCGTTTGATTTTATATCAGGCTAATGATACTTTCTATTTCCAATCTCTACCCCTAAACCATAACCTAACCATCACACAAACATGTGCACATCACTAGATTTGAAGATTAACATCATCTGACCCATTTAAGAGCTTTTTTTTTTATTATTGTTATTATTTTTATTTTATTTTTTACTGATGAGGACATTTGGTCCTACAACTGTAGACAAACCTGTCTATACAGTATATACCAAACATACAACACAGGTTGAAGTCTGACCCCTGTGTGATAAAGTGTATGGTGGAATTTTGATGTTTGATGTTTAAAATAACTGACAGGTAACACAATAATTACCCTGTCTGTTCTTTGTTGCACAATCAGATTTGACAGTGGCAGCATTGTCAGGTTTGACAGCATATTGCACAACCTGACACTTCAGCAGTAGTGGTTTAGAAAAAAATGCTACAATTTGAAAAAAAATCAAATAAATAAAATAATGTTTTTTTATAATGTCTAAATATATATCCAATGCATACCTTGTGATAATATCTAGAAAATAAGTTTGTTGCAACACTGGCTTATAGAGATCAGCAAACGCATGGAGCACTGGAGCCATCTACTGAACATAGTTGTTATTTCATGTAATTGTTGTTAAAAATTGTGATGTTCTGACACTCTTTCAATTTACTGAAATGAAGGTTTTTATTGAAGTGAAGATAACATTTTTTTTTTTTTTTTTATGAAAATGAATGGTGTAATTTAGAAATTTAGAGGTAAATAAGGTCTAAATACCATAAAATTAATGTTTTTACTTATCTTAAAAAAATAAATAAATAAATAAATAAATAAACAATGAAAAATATTAACACCCCAAAAAAGTTAAATATTACACATGTATTTTCGGGTCATTTTTTCTAAAGCACAATTATTGCAATAGGAGTAAATGTATGACTCAATGAGGAAGGTATGGTAGTAAAAAAAAAAAAAAAAAAAACATCTAGCTCAGATTTAGAATAGAAGCAAGTATCCTCACAATGTCATATCAACAAGTGCCAGTGTGTGTCAGTAAGTGCATGTGTAATAGGTAGAAAATGGAAGTTGTCACTTTTTGTGAATATTATACAAAAGTACTACACACTGTCAACACAGAGAATCAGTACACCTGTTCTCAACAACATGCCATTGGAAACTTTTGGATGCTCAGACAGGAAGTGACACTTGAGGATATCGGTGTAGTTGTGTTTTGGATGACGGAAAGGCAACCAAAAACACAGGCTATGCCATTACAGATTTGTTCCATTTTAAGTGCCTGAAAACCACTTCTCCAGATCAACAATTCTGTTTCCACCATAAAAGCCAGTCATCGATTTAGATGATTGGTTTGTTGATTTCCCACCAGGGGCTGAAGCCGCAGTGCTCAGGATGATGTAGAGTGTGTGGTCCAAACTGGGGGAGCCAGGTGCATTCTCATATTTAATAGATAGATAACATTACTCCCCTGACGATGAGATTCAACTGCCACTAAAAAGGCAGCCGCCAATGGCCTATATGCCCACCCATATAGTCGTATGGTACATTTGAATAATGGGTCTGTGATGTAACAGGCGAGCTGCTAAGTAGTTTTTGTGAGGAAAGCCTACCTCATTTTAACGCTCTCGCCCACCGTCGCCCAATCAATTCTTTCCACTTAGCCTTGCAAAACTGGGAAATGATGGGCCATCCTAACACCTGTCTGTAGAATGAGAAACTCATAAAAGGAACTGCTCTCCTCTGCATGGGGTTTATGAATCATCTGCTGCTGCTTTCTGTAGCAAGGCAGGAAAGTTTAGTGATGAAAAGACTGTATCACTTGCTCATTCAGAGGAAATGAATGTCATAGATTGATAGAAGTGCTTTCTCAGATAGAGGGCTGTCTTTATCAAGTTTCTTGGAAACACTGACACCATAGGTGTATTTTTGTGCAAAAATGAGACCAATTTTTGGCAATTAATCCACAGTGTGTAAATGATGAGCTTCTAAATATGAATGTGAAAATTTGCAGGTGGCAGCCCAAAACCTCCCCAGAGTTGAAGAGGTTAAAAACAAAATGTTTGCTATTCCATTGAATGATAGTAGTGGCACAGATCTTACACACTTTGCTTTTAATTAATCTCATTATAAATAAAATTAACCTATACATTCCATTAATTCAAAATTTTATGAACCTCAAAAGATTGTTAAAGGAATACTCTGGGTTCAAACAAGTTTAACTCAATTGACAGAATTTGTGGCATAATGTTAACCACCAAAAAAAAAAAAAAAAAAAAAAAAAAAAAAAACTCGTCCCTCATATTCTTTAAAAAGCAAAAACCAAGGTTACTGTGAGGCACTTACAGTACAATGGAAGTGAATGTGGAGAGTTAAAAGGCAGAAATGTTAAGCTTGTAATTTTATAAAAGCACTTACATTAACCTTTAAATGCATACCTCGGGTCTTTAGAGACCCGGGACCTCATTCCACATAAATTATATTTTTATGATTATTTCATATCTATTTAAGTTTATTATCACAGAATATCTATTTCTTTATTACAAGAGAAACAAGCGCTATATTCATACAAATAAACACTATATGACGTTGATTTTCTGTGCAACAATGAATTAACAATGGTGAATTATCAGTATTCCAAATGCATGTACACACATATTATATACATGTTATTTCTTACTCAGAGTGGCACTGAGGTTTCAGTGATTGATTTGAGTAACATTTGACATTGCTAGCTGTCATAGAAACAACATTGAAGCAAACTATAGAAATGTAACACTTCTGATGACAGGAAAGGTTAGGATCCATGTGTGGATATTTATTAGTGCATTCAGAAGAGTAAATAGGCAAAATTCAGGTTATCAGGGATGGTCGTGGACAGGCAAGGTCAATAGCACAGTAATCAGTCCAATGAGGCAAACAAGTCCAAAGGGATTGAGATAAAGATGTGGGTCATAGAAATAAACAGGCAAAAATCCAAACCATGACAAGAAACACAAGCAATGCAAAATGCTCCGAATTGCAAACAGACTAACAAGACTTTGCAAAGAGTGCATGAGCTAGTCAGGCTAAATACTAGCAAATAGGAACTAAGAACCAGGTGAATGCAATGAAGAAATCAATGATGTAACAGTTCTAGGATGTCGCTTGGTGCCCCTCAAAGGCCTTCCTGCTGCTATGGAAACTGCTGAGGTAATGTTCAAATATGTCTATAGAATTTATGGATTGCAAGAGGTTATTATCTCTGACAGAGGAACCCCTCTGTCAGGCTGGAGGAGGAGCAACAGGCTCAGATGCTACAGAATCCCCCCTCTAGGAACACTTCCTGGCATTCTAGAATGCCAGAGTCTCCCTCTAGGTTGTTATGTAGGTCAATTGGGGTGATCTCTATGGAAATATTGAATCAATATGGGATCCAAAATGTCTTCTGATGAGACCCAGGATCTCTCCTCTGGGCAATAACCCTCCCAGTCCACTAGACAGAAAAACTTCCTCTCCCTGTCTTCTGGAATTTAGAATTTCCTTTACGATGTAAGCTGGAGTGCCGTCAATGTCTAGAGGAGGAGGAAGATCTTGAAGGATGTTATCCTCAGGGGTATGGGGTTGAGCCGGTTTCAACAAATAAACATGACAGGAAGGAGAGATACGATAATTAGCAGGGAGTTGAAGTCGATATGTGACAGGATTGATTTGTCGTAAAATCTTTATAAGGGCCAACGTACCTGGGACTGAGTTATTTGCTGGGCAACCTCAGTCATAGATCTCTGGTAGAAAGCCATGCCATCTGTCCTGGTGCATACTGAGGATGAGGATGTCTGTGATGATTAGCCTGTATCCATTGTCTCCTAATTGCACACTGCAGGTGCGCGTAAACTGTATACCAAGTCTCCTCACTCCTCCTCATCCATTCATCTACTGCTGGGACTTTGGATGGTTCGCCAGACCAGAGAAACAAAGATGGGTGGTATACCAGAACACATTGGAAGGGTGTCATGCCTGTAGAAGAATGTGTTAGTGAGTTTTGGGCATACTTGGCCCATGGAATGAATTTATTCCATTGATGTTGGTTCTGAAGACAGTATGATCTGAGGAATCTGCCAATCTCTTGGTTTAATCTTTCTACCTGACCATTGCTCTGAGGGTGGTAGCCAGACATAAGACCTATGTTTACATTTAATTGCTTGCAGAAAGCTCTGGAACATACAGTTTACCTGGTGAGCATACTGCCAGTGGCGGATCGGCCTGATGATCATGTTGAATCTCCTCCATCAAATCCTTTCGAATTGGCGCAACAAAGATGGAAGGTGACAGAATGGGCTGTGGCTCAGAATATGGACAGTTGTCGTCGTACATGCGGGAGAGTGCATCCGCCTTTGAATTTTTGCTGCCAGGACGATAGGCCACAGTGAAATTAAATAGAGTAAAAACAGTGCCCACCTGGCTTGCTTGGGGTTTTGATGCCTTGATGTATTCTAGATTCTTATGTTCTGTGAGTTCTTTAAAGGTGTGTTTGGCACCTTCCAACCAGTGCCTCTATTCTTCGAGGGCATCTTTAATGGACAGTAACTCCTTGTTTCCAGAGGTGTATAGTAACAAAGTACAAATACTTTGTTACTGTACTTAAGTACAGTTTTTTTAATAATTGTACTTTATTGAGTATAAATATTTCTTTGGACTTTTACTTTCACTTTACTACATTTTGAAGAGAAAATTGATACTTTTACTGTGATAAATTTCTCCAGACCCTTTCATTACTTTTGTGACTGAACACCTAAAAAAACAATAAACAGCAGTACGTGCAAAAATGCAAACAGATCGGAGATAGTGAAGTGTGATTCATTGAATGAATCATTTGAGTCGAATCTTTTAAATTTGATTCATTGAACTGAATGAAAAAATTCAAAAAGCAGTCTGAATGATTTGTTTTAAGAATCATGAATCTGAATCAAAATCACAAGCGAAGCGCGCGCCAGATAACGTGTTCCGTCATCTATCTCCACTGGGGAAGACAAGAATAATGTGAGTTAATTATTATTATTATTATGTTTTTTTTAATTTTTTATTTATTTTTTATTTTTTTGACTAATTACATTTATAAGTTTAGGCTTAAACATTTTGAAAGCTGTGAAATAATGAAGTTATGTGCGATCAGCAATCACATGCATTTACATTTTACATTTAAACAAGATATGATGTGTATGAATAATTACCAGCACTCATGAAAATGTCCAACAATATTTATTTTTTATATTTTATGAAGATGTGAATGGTCTTTGCCAAAGCAAAACCAGTTTTCTGGTGGTTGATAAAGTGTTATATTTGCTTTGTAGCACATTTATGCTGCAGTATGTGGTAAATAGGGTTTTCTGGATGGTTGCTAAGGCATGCTATGCAGTTATCAAGGTGATCTCTGCTGTGTGTTATGGCGCATTGCTACAGTATGTGGTTTCCAGGTTGTTACTATGCTGTGCTAAGTTGTTTCCTGTATTTTTTGCACATTGCTTTGCACTTGACAGGGTGTTCTTGGTGGTTGTCAGGTTGTTGCTATGCTGCTAAGTTGTTTTAACTGTTTCAGTACATTGCTATGCAGTTGCCAAGGTGTTCTGGGTGGTTGCTTATTGGCCCCATAATCCCATAAATATGATCACTCTGATGTGACTTGAATGTACCAATAAAGGGATGGTTCGTTTAAAAATGAAAATTCTCTCATAATTTTCTCACCCTCATTCGATCCAAGATGTGATGTATGACATTATTTATTTATTTATTTATTTATTTTTCTTTCTGCAGAACACACACACACACACAAAAAAAAGATTTTCAGAAGATATTGCTGTTGTGTAGGTCAATTCAATGTAAGTGAATAGTGGCCAGACCTTTAAAGCTCCAAATAGCACATAAATGCTGCATAAGAGTAATCCATAAGACTCCAGTGGTTTCATCAATGTCTTCTGAACGGATCAAATTGTTTTTTTGGGTGAGAATGGACCAAAATATAACTCCTTTTTCAACTATAAATTTTGACATTAGCAGTCTTCTTAGCAATCAGGATTTCAAGTTTGATTACACTTCCTATAGCGCCACCTAGGACTCTGTGCATGCATCAAGCACTAGAAAGTGAAATCAAGATTGAAATCATGATCGTTCCTAGAGATTGCAATGGCAAGATATACAGTGAAAATGAGTTACAGTTCAGTTTGTTTTCACCCAAAACCAAATGAATTACTTCAGAAGACATGGATTTAACCACTGTAGTAGTAAGGATAACTTTATGCTCCCTTAATGTGCTTTTTGTAGCTTGAAATGTCTGGCCACCATTCACTTGCATCGAATAGACTTATAGAGCTGAAATATTCTTCTAAAATCTTTGTTTGCGTTCTGCAGATGAAAGAAAGTCATACACATCTGGGATGGCATGAGGGCGAGTAAATGATGAGCACCAACAATCAAATAAGTTGCCATGGGTTTAATGAACTGTTCCGTAATTTATGCAATTTACCTGTACTTTTGATACTTAAGTACATTTAATATCAGTTACTTTAATACTTTTACTTAAGTCGTTTTCTCATGAGCTACTTTAACTTTTACTTGAGTTAATTTCCATGAAGGTAACTTTACTTTTACTCAAGCATGACAAATGGATACTTTATATAATACTGCTTGTTTCCAACATCATAATTTCTCTCTGCTGCAGTGAGTTGTCTTGAAAAGAATGCACAAGGATAGTGTTTAGCAGGGGACCCATGACGTTGCGATAACACTGCTCCAATGCCATTGTCAGAAGCATCAACTTCAATCACAAAGGGGCAATCTGAGTCAGGGTGTCACAAGATAGGGGCTGTGGTGAAGATGTTCTTTAATTTCTTAAAGGCATTGTCTGCATCTAGGGACCATGATAATTTCTTGGGTTTCCCCTTCAATAGGGACATGAGTGGAGAAGTAGCAGAACTGAAACCTCTAATGAACCTTCTGTAAGAGTTAGCAAAGCCTAGAAATCTTTGCAACTCCTTTACGGTCTTGGGTTTGGGCCAATCAAGCACACATTCCACCTTCTTATTATCCATCTGTACACCCTCATCACTCACCATGTATCCTAGAAATGAGATGGATGAGACGTGGAACTCAACTTTTCAGCCTTTACATAGAGCTGATGATCCAGAATTCTTTGAAGGACTTGGCGTATGTGTCCAATATGCTCTTCCTGTGACATGGAGTAAATCAGAACATCATCAATATAAACTATGACAAATTTGTTGATCATGTCACAAAATACCTCATTGATGATGGACTGGAAGACAGAAGGGGAGTTTGCAAGTCCATATGGCATCACCTGATACTCATAGTGCCCCCTGGTGGTGATTAATGCGGTTTTCCACTCATCACCTTCCTTGATTTTGACGAGGTTGTAAGCGCTCCTGAGGTCCAATTTTGTGATTATACGTGCCTCCCGGACCTATTCAAGAGCAGATGGGACAAAATGCAGAGGGTAGTGGTTCTTTATGGTTATGGCATTTAGACCCCGGTAGTCAATGCACGACTCTGAGGCCGCCATCAATTTTTTCCACGAAGAAGAAACCAGCAGCTCTGGGGGAGGATGAAGGCTTTATAAAAGATTAAGTGCTTCATTTACATATTCCTCTATGGCTTCACTTTTTGGAAGAGACAAAGGATAAGCCTTACTTTTCAGAAGAGTAGCTCCAGGTAGCAGGTCTATAGCACAGTCCAAGGATCTGTAAGGTGGTAATTGTGTGGCCTTGACTTTGCTGAATACTTCATTTCGATTATTATAATCCTCGGGAAAATCTATTTCCTGTTCAACCTCTGGACTTTCAACATTCATGGATCTACAAAACAGACTTGAAACAGGTAAACAGCACTCAGAAAACAATAATCAGATCTCTCCCTCTTTCCGAGAGATTTCAGGTTTGTGAGTGGAAAGCCATGAATAACCTAGGACAGTGGGTTTGCATGGAGAAGAGATGATGCAGAAGGATATGGTCTCTGTATGAAAGAGACCAATCTGTAGTTTAACAAAAGCAGTTTGTTCATGCACATGGCCTCCACTTATGGGTTTATCATCAATGGATGTGATTCTGAATGGTGAAGAAAATGGGAATGTATGTGTAACAGAGAAAAGGATGGGCAAGGAGGAGACGGGAACTGGCTGAACAGTCAACATAAAGTTTAAAGATATAAATGAACTTAAAACAACATAAAACATAAACACACACAGACACACACAACCGGCCGCACGCGTCTTTCTCTCTCTTGAGCTGGCACCTCCAGCTCGTCTTTATCCCCCTCCCAGCTGATTAGCCCGATTCAGGGCCGGCCATGTGTTCTCACGGCCCGGCCCCACCCTCCTCGTCATCACAGTAGGTAATTGTAACTCCTTTACTAGTCCAACATCAATAAAGTTCCTGGCTGCCTCTGAGTCAATTAAAGCTGTGGTAGGGGATATTTAATTGTTATGGATTAGTTGAACATTTACAGTCAGACTTCTGTTAACAATGGTGTAAGTAACAGGGTCACTCAACAATGTATTGCTTGATACAGTCCTCCTTTTCTTAGGACAAGCTGCACAATGGTGTCCAGCGTCACCACAACAGAAACACAATCCTTCCTGAAATCGTCGAGATCTTTCAGACGAAGAAAGTTTAGTTGAGCCGACCTGCATGGGCTCCTTGGGATTGAATGCTGGTGTGAGAGTAATTTCATATTCAAAGTACATTGGCTTGAACTTGACACTGTTGCTCATTAGATTATTGATGCATATGGACAGATTTATGAACTGGTTTAAGTCCAAAGATTCATCCTTACAAGACAATTCGGCCTGAAGCTGTGGTTTTAAGACTTCTTGAGAATCAGTTTTCAAAGCGGTATCATTCCATTTAATCTGAGCAGCTAGAGTTCTGAATTTCAATGGATATTCAGCAGCAGATCGCTTAATCTGACGTATAAGCAGTAGTTGTGCACTCACATCTCGGCTACTGGCTGGATATTCAAACACTTCCCTGATTTGTTGTTGAAACTAGGAATAAGATGTCTGAATACTTTCTTCATTTTCCCAAACAGCCATAGCACATTCGAGTGCATCACCGGTAAGCAGGGACAAAATGAATATAACTTTTAACTCATTATCGGGATACAGATTTGACTGGGACAAAAAGATGGAACATTGTCTAAAAAATTCTTTACATTTCTCAGGAGCTCCATTGAACTTCTCAAGTAACGCCAGCTGAGGCATGGGTGTGGATGTAAGAATATCCCAAAGCGGCAGAGTGCTTTCTTGCTGTGATCGTAAGGCGTGGAGTGCATTAGACAGGGTTTCATTAGTCGCCTTTAAATCCTGAGTCTGTTGATGACGTTCATGCAATATTCCAGTTTGGAATTCGATAGTGGTCCGTAATGTTTGAACTTCCGCTGGATCCGGGTTAGGTGAAGTCTTTTGTAACACTTCTGATGGCATGGGAGGTTTAGGATCCATTTGTGGATGTTTATTAGTGCATTCAGGAGAGTAAATAGGCAAAATGCAGGTTATCAGGGATGGTCGTGGAACAGGCAAGGTCAATAACACAGTAATCAGTCCAATGAGGCAAACAAGTCCAAAGAGATTGAGATAAAGACGTGGATCATAGAAACAGGCAAAAATCCAAACTATGACAAGAAACATGCAATACAAAATACTCAGAATTGCAGACAGGCTAACGAGACTTTGCAAAGAGTGCATGGGCTAGTCAGGCTAAATACTAGCAAACAGGAACTAAGAAGCAGGTGAATGCATTGAAGAAATAAATGACATAACAGTTCTAGAATTTGGGAGATGGCTCCCTCTGTCTGGCTGGAGGGGGAGAAACAGACTCAGATGCTACAAGCAAGTGTAACACATGAACAGTATAATATGACTATTGTCATTTGGGTGTACTATTGAAATAATGTAAGTTCTTCATTTATTTAGACTCAATAAGTGCCTGAGAAAATACATATGTGTAACATATGTATAACTAAGGTGTAACTGATGTGTATCTTATGTATATTGTGTTATGTATAGTTCAATATGTTTGATAGCCAGTTGCATTTCATGAAATTTCAGTGTGAAATAATGAATCCTGTTCTCATCAAAATACATAAAAATATATGTTATTTAATTATTTTCTAATTGTCTTTAAATACTTTGAAAATTTGACACTATCTGGGCATTGTATACATCCATTTTTGATAGATATAAGTGCCGGGTCTTGTAACGTGTGCTGGCTGCTGGCAATGACTATGACGAAGACGATGATGAGAAGAACCCAAGTGCAGTTTATTATATAAGTGAAATCCAAAAACCCTAACCATAAACGTGATCTAACAAAAACATGAACTTGACATAAACTAGACTTGACAACAAAACAACATTCACATTCAATACTTGACCCAGACACAATGGAAAACATGAGGCTTAAATACATGGACATGGGGGAACATAAACCAATGAACAAACAGAACTGATAACAAGATAATTAAACAAACCAATGAAAACATGACACATGAACATGGAGGGAAAACAGAAATCATATGACAAGGGAAACAGGAACTAAAGATTTCAAAATAAAAGACATGAATCAGCAAAATACACATGACATATCCCCCCCACTAAGGGGTGGCTCCTGACACACCAACACAAACAAAACACGTAAAACATGACATAAATTCAAAGTTCTGTAGGGAGCAGGGGGGGGGTGTCTTGAGGCGTGGGGCGTGGCAGAGTCCGTGGAGGGTGGAGCCATGAGAGGCTTGAGGGGCGGAGCCATGAAGCTTCGTGCCCGGAGAGTAGCCGAAGACTCAAAAGGCCAGGGTGGAGCCGATGGCAGGGAGGGCCAAGGTGGTGCTAGAGGCTTGGAGCAGCAAGGCGGAGCTGGGGGATTGGAAAACTGAGGTGGAGCCAGTGGGACTGAGGACCAAGGTGGAGCCATAGGGAAGGAGGTCCCTGGTGGAGCTGACAGATCGGAGGGACGAGGCACAGCCAGAGGATCGGAGAGCCAAAGCGGAGCCAGGTGACCAACAGACCAAGGAGGAACCGGAGGGACGAGGGACCCCGGCAAAGCCGACAGGCTGAAGGACCGCAGTGGAGCCGAGGGAATGCAGAGCTGGGGCAATGTCTAGGGACTGACAGGCCAAGGCAAAGTCCAGGGCTCGGAGGGTCCAGGCGGGGTCGGAGGGCCGAAAGTTCCCCTTGCCTGCTCAGGAGAACGAAGGGTGGGTATAAGGATGGGAACCATCTCCAGGTCCAACTGCTCAGGTGTGGCTGTGACGTGGCATGGAGCAGGCTGAGGCATTGCTGTGATGTGGCATGGAGCAGGCTGAGGCGTTGCTGTGACGTGGAGCTCTGGCTCGGCGGCGGCCATGTAGTGGAACTCCGGCACGGCGGCGGCCATGTCGTGGAACTCCGGCACGGCGGCGGCCATGTCGTGGAACTCCGGCACGGCGGCGGCCATGTCGTGGAACTCCGGCACGGCATCCGCCTCCCCCACAGTGAACGTGGAATCAATGATCTGTAGGGCGAGGTCGATATATTGAGCCAGGCTGAGGGAACTGCGACCGCCAGGCATCAAAAAAGAAATGGACTCATTCAGTCCAAATCTAAAACAGTCTTTGAGGGCAACCTCATTAAAGTCCACCTGGCAGGCTAGACCGCACAAGTCCTCAACATAGTCCTCCAGGGGATGATTCCCCTGACGTAGGCGCAGAAGTAAAACTGCTGGGTTCATGGCTCGGTCAAGTATTCTGTAACGTGTGCTAGGCAATGACTATGACGAAGACGATGATAAGAACCCAAGTGCAGTTTATTATATAAGTGAAATCCAAAAACCCTAACCATAAACGTGATCTAACATAAACTAGACTTGACTATGACTTGACTATGACTTGACTATGACTTGACTATGACTTGACTATGACTTGACTATGACTTGACTATGACTTGACTATGACTTGACTATGACTTGACTATGACTTGACTATGACTTGACTATGACTTGACTATGACTTGACTATGACTTGACTATGACTTGACTATGACTTGACTATGACTTGACTATGACTTGACTATGACTTGACTATGACTTGACTACAAAACAACATTCACATTCAATACTTGACCCAGACACAATGGAAAACATGAGGCTTAAATACATGGACATGGGGGAACATAAACCAATGAACAAACAGAACTGATAACAAGATAATTAAACAATAAACCAATGAAAACATGACACATGAACATGGAGGGAAAACAGAAATCACATGACAAGGGAAACAGGAACTAAAGATTTCAAAATAAAAGACATGAATCAACAAAATACACATGACAGGTCTCTAAAGACTCGAATATGTAAGAGTGTTTATGTTAATTACATGCATTTAAGGGTTTAATTATTTTGTTAAAACTTGTGTATTATTTGAGCTGTAAATTTGCTTAAATCAGCGCTTTTGCCATGGACTACTAAATTACCAGGATTACAGTGTTTATGGCGTAAATTTGTCATGCATATTGTTTATGTCTTGTGGCTATACTTTACGTTTACTGATTGGCCCCATTCACTTCCATTGTAAGTGCCTCACTGTAACTCACTGCTTTTTTTTTTTTTTTTTTTTTTTTTTTGTGGCAATCACCATTATGCCACAAATGCTATTAAACAAGCTGAACTTATATTGAATATAAGGAATATTCCATTGAACATTTGTATGGCTCTGTACATAAAAGTTTGAGTTTTAGAAGCTGTCCGTATGTTGATATTGTAAGTGAGAGAGCGACAATAGCAATGTATGTTGCTGCTTTTCACTATCTGCAGGTGGGGTGCACAGGAAAATCCAAATTTACACACTTAATTCTGTGGCCAGAGCAGATGACAGCTATTTGGAGGAGTGTCGGGAAGAGATCAGCTGAGCATGACTTTAATCTAATTCTTTGTCAGTTCCTGTGAATGTCAGAGAGCAAAGATTATTCTCTCTGAGAACCATCCATGAGGTAGTGAGGGTAGACAGGCCTGGGCTACTCAAAGATGGTGGTCCACCAGGTCACTTGCATTGTCCTTCACATAAAGCACAGAATATAAATGTTACTCATTTCTAAAGGTCATATACCTATATCATGCTACTCTTGCCTCCTGCTCTCTAGGCCATACAAAGGCAATATTGTTGCATTTATGTGGCTAAATTGACTTTAACTAAGGCATTTGCATGACAAACAATCATAGTGCAAATCATACAGTGCAAAAGGGTCCAAAAGTGTGAGAACACTAGAGAAGATGTTTCTTTTGTATTATTTTCTAACTTAACACATACATTTTCAACACATTACTTAATTATATCATCAGCACAATAATTTGAGCTAAAGCTGTAGCTAGAAAGCTAGCTAGCAAGCTAGCTAAATAACTATCTATCATAGATAAATAGATTGACAGACAGACAGACAGTCAGACAGATATATAAATAGATAGATTTTGAAATCACATGTTTAAATGAAAAAAAAAAAAAAAAATTATAAATATAATAAAAGATTCTCAATGTGGGCTCAGACTTTAGGACCCTACTGTACATCCATCTGTTTCACAGTGAAAAATGCCTGCATAGTGAGAGATAGACAGCATAAAAGGAATCATTATACAATAATTTCACAGTAATACATCCTCCACTTATATTCCCATTCCAGTACAAGTGCTTATGACTGGGCATTTAGCCAAGGCATGGGTATCTAACACAAAATACTCAGGCAACTCAACTGAGACCTTTGAGCGGCTGAGCTGCTCTAAAATCCTTAAAGGTCACCCGCACTTTAAAATAATTTATTTTAATATCTTTTCGAAGTACTGGTGAGGGAGGAGGTCTGGGTATATTCTTTTCTTTCATCCCTCTGCTCTTGAGCCGTCTGTAATGGGGAGCTGTGACTCCTATAGTAAGGAGGAAGTGAAGTGAGGAAAGAGGGTTACACCTCTGAGACATTCTTCTATTAAGTACAGTACCTAACTAAATGAATCACCTCACTTACTCTATGAATAATTGTTTTGAATTATTAGTGTGCTGCTTATTATTTTTATGTTTCTAGGCAGCCCCAACTGTACAAACTGTTCTGTTTTCCCCTGTCTTCTAGAGACTTTTGTTGAAATCACATTCACTACATTTCCCAAGATGCACTATCACCTGTCCTCCAACATTGTGTTCAGCTGTTTTGTGTTAACTATCATTTGTACCTCTATTTATACCCTCATGTTCATTTATTCAGTGTCAAGTCTCATCTGTAAATTGTACCATGAGTAAAAGCTATTCTTTTGTTATTGTCTCTAGTATTCCTAGTGCCATTTCTGTTTGTATATTTGTCTTCATCTTGAATAAATTCTGCGTTTGGGTTCAACAGCATCTCTCTCCGTGTTCATGTGCTGACAGTAGGTATGTGTTTGAGTAAGATTACCACTTGTTTTATTCTATAAAGTACTGACAACATTCCTCCCAAGTAAAAATCTTGTAATTTAGAGCATTTATTTGCAGAAAATGACAACTGGTCAAAATAACATAAAAGATGCAATGTTTTCATTCCTCGAATAATGAAAGAAAACAAGTTCATTTTTAAACAACACAATACTAATGTTTTAACTTGGGAAAAGTTCAGAAATCAATATTTGGTGGAATAACCCTGACTTTCAATCACAGCTTTCATACGTCTTGGCATGTTCTTTACTAGTCTTTAACATTGCTGTTGGGTACATTTATGCCACTCCTTGTGCAAAAATTCAAGCAGCTGTGCTTTGTTTGATGGCTTCTGGCCATCCATCTTCCTCTATCACATTCCAGAGGTTTTCAATAGGGTTCAGGTCTGGAGATTGGGCTGGCAATGACAAGGTCTTGATCCGGTGGTCTTCCATCCACACCTTGATTGACCTGGCTGTGTGGCATGGAGCATTGTCCTGCAGAAAAAAACAATTCTCAGAGTTGGGGAACATTGTCAGAGCAGAAAGAAGCAAGTTTTATTCCGGGATAACCTTGTACATGGCTTGATTAATGTGTCCTTCACAAAGATGAATCTGCTCGATTCTAGCCTAGCTGTAGCACCCACAGATCATCACCGATCCTCCTCCAAATTTCACAGTGGGTGTGAGACACTGTGGCTAGTAGGCCTCTCCAGGTCTGTCTAACCATTAGATGACCAGGTGGAGGATCATGATGATCCCAGATTTTTTTAGGATTCCTCAACTTTTCTCGTATGAGTCTTATAATAATAATAATAATAATAATAATAATTGCTAATATATATATATATATATATATATATATATATATTAGTTCTAAAGTATTCACACCCTTTCATTTTTTTCACATTTTGTTATGTTACAGCCTTATGCTAAAATGCATTTTATTATTATTATTATTATTATTATTATTATTATTATTTTTCACATCAGTCTACACTCCATACCCCATAATGAGTTTTTTCCTTTTAATACATTCACAAATGTATCAAATCAGTTTTTTGCTTGGTCATTTTGGGGTATGGGATTTAGATTGGGGTGAAAAAAAAAAAATCTCATAAGGTTGCAACAAATAAATGTGAAAAAATTTAAGGCGTCTGAGTGCACTGTGTGTGTGTGTGTGTGTGTGTGTGTGTGTACACTACTGGTCAAAAGTTTTGAAACACTTACTTATTCTTTATTATAATTTTTCACATTTTAGAATAATAGTAAAGTAATTAAAACTATGGAATAATATAAATGGAACTATGGGAGTTATGTTGTGACTAAACAAAATCCAAAATAAATCAGAACTGTGTTATCTTTTAGCATCTTCAAAGTAGTCACCCTTTGCCTAGAATTTTCAGAAATGTACTCTTGACATTTTCTCAACCAACTTCTTGAGGTATCACCCTGGGATGATTTAAACAGTATTGAAGGAGTTCCCATCTATATGCTGGGCACTTATTGGCTGCTTTTCTTTATTATTTGGTTCAAGTCATCAATTTCAAACACTTTTTTTTTTAATTACATTTTAGATTTATAATGGAATAAATTAATATGGTGGCACAATTATATTTTTGTCTACAAAACTAATTTCAAACATTTAAGCATAGGCCTTCAGATCAAAAGATTTTTAAGATCATGAGAAACATTTTGTTCAAGTGTTTCAAAACTTTTGACCGGTAGTGTATATGTATGTGTGTGTGTGTGTGCTGTGAAAAAGTATTTGATTTCTTCTATTTTTGTGTATTTTTCATTCTAAATTGTTTTAGATCTTCAAACGAAATATAAAACAAAGGAAACCTGAGTGTAAACAAAATACAGTTTATATATATATATATATATATATATATATTGAAACACAAAATTTTTCCAACACCTATATCACACATGTGAAAAACTAAAACTAACTGCAACCAAATGCTTCCGATAAGTGGAGATCAGTCTTTCACAACGCTATGGTAGAATTTTAGCCTACTCTTATTTGCAGAACTGCTTTAGTTCAGCCACATTGGAGGGTTTTCAGGGATGAACTGCCTGTTTAAGGTTCTGCCACAGCTTCTCAACCGGGTTTAAGTCAGGACTTTGACTAGGCCACTCCAAAAATATAATTCTGCTTCTTTTGAGCCATTCAGAGTTGGACTTATTCCAATGCTTTGGATCATTGTGTGCATAATCCAGTTGCGCTTCAGCTTCAACTCACAGACTGATGACCGGACGTTCTCTTTTAGGATTTTCTGGTGGAGAGCAGAATTCATGTTTCCCTCATGTATTGCAAGTCACCCTGGCCCTGAAGCAGCAAAGTATTCCCACACCACCACCACCATGCTTGACCGTAGGTACAGTTGAAGTCAAATACATTTAAACTCAGTTTTTCACAATTCCTGACATTTCATCGTAGAAAACATTCCCTGTCTTAGGTCAGTTAGGATCACTATTGTAAGAATGTTAAATGTCAGAATAATAGTAGAGAGAATGATTTATTTCAGATTTTATTTCTTTCATCCCATTCCAAGTGGGTCAGATGTTTACATACACTTTGTTAGTATTTGGTAGAATTGCCTTTAAATTGTTTAACTTGGGTCAAACGTTTTGGGTAGCCTTCCACAAGCTTTTCACAATAAGTTGATTGAATTTTTGCCAATTCCTCCAGACAGAACCGGTGTAACTGAGTCAGGTTTGTAGGCCTCCTTGCTCACTCATGCTTTTTCAGTTCTGCCCACAAATTTTCTATCGGAGAGAGGTCAGGGCTTTGTGATGGCCACTCCAATATGTTGACTTTGTTGTCATTTAGCCATTTTGCCACAACTTTGGAGGTATGCTTGGGGTCACTGTCCATTTGGAAGACCCATTTGCGACCGAGCTTTAACTTCCTGACTGATGTCTTGAGATGTTGCTTCAATATATCCACATAATTTCACTTCCTCATGATTCCTCAAGTGCACCAGTCCCTCCTGCAGCAAAGCACCCCACAACATGATGATGCCATCCCCATGCTTCACAGTTGGGATGGTGTTCTTTGGCTTACAAGCCTCACCCTTTTTTCCTCCAAACATAACGATGGTCATTATGGCCATACAGTTCCATTTTTGTTTCATCAGACCAGAGGACATTTCTCCAAAAAATAAGATCTTTGTCTTCATGTGCGCTTGCAAACTGAAGTCTGGCTTTTTTATGGTGGTTTTGGAGCAGTGGCTTCTTCCTTGCTGAGCAGCCTTTCAGGTTATGTCGAAATAGGACCTGTTTCCTCCAGCATCTTCACAAGGTCATTTGCTGTTGTTCTGGGATTGATTTGCACTTTTCGCATCAAATTACGTTCACCTCTAGGAGACAGAATGAGTCTCCTTCCTGAGTGGTATGATGGCTGCATGGTCCCATGGTGTTTATACTTGCGTACTATTGTTTGTACAGATGAACGTGGTACCTTCAGGTGTTTGGAAATTGCTCCCAATGATGAACAAGACTTGTGGAGGTCCACAATTTTTTTTTTCTGAGGTCTTGGCTGATTTCTTTTGATTTTCCCAAGATGTCAAGCAAAGAAGCACTGAGTTTGAAGGTAGGCCTTAAATACATCCACAGGTACACCTCCAGTTAGCCAATTAGCCTATCAGGCTTGACATCATTTTCTGGAATTTTCCAAGCTGCTTAAAGGCACAGTTAACTTGTTAAGTGTATGTGAACGTCTGGTCCACTGGAATTGCCATATAGTCAATTAAAAGTGAAACAATCTGTCTTTAAACAATTGTTGTAAACATTACTTGTGTCATGCACAAAGTAGATGTCCTAAACGACTTGCCAAAACTATAGTTTGTTAATATGAAATCTGTGGAGTGGTTAAAAAAATGAGTTTTAATGACTTCAACATAAGTGTATGTAAACTTCTGACTTCAACTGTATGATGTTCTCTTCCAAACAATTCCACTTTCGACTCCTCAGTCCACAGAACATTCTTCCAAAAGGTTTGAGGATCATCATGGTGTTTTTTGGCAAAATTCAGACAAGACTTAATGTTCTTCTGGGTTATCAGTGGTTTATGCCTTGCCACTCTTCAATGGATGGCATTTTTGGCCAGTGTCTTTCTGATAGCGGAGTCATGAACATTGACCTTTATTGATGCGAGAGAGGCAAGCAGTTCCTTGGATGTTGTCCTTGGCTTTTTGTGACTTCCTGGATGAGTCATCGCTGTGCTCTTGGAGGAATTTTGGGAGGTCAGCCACTTCTGGGAAGGTTCACCACTGTGCCAAGTTTTCTCCATTTGGAGATAATGGCTCTCACTATGGTTCTTTGGAGTCCCAGTGCCTTTTAAATATCTTTGTAACCCTTCCCAGACTGATGTATTCCAGTCACCTTTTTCCTCATCATTTCTGGAATTTCTTTCAACATTGGCAAATTGTGCTACTGGGTGAGGCCGTTTAGCCAACTTCATGCTGCTGAAAAAGTTCTATTTAGGTGTTGACTTGATTGAACAGGGCTGGCAGTAATCAGGCCTGGGTGTGTCTAATCCAGCTTGAACCCATTAAATACTAAATTAATAGATTTGGGGATTTGGTAATTAAGGGGGCAAATACTTATTCACCCAAGCCCAGTTGGTATTGGATAACTTTTTTGCTTCAATAAATAGCATAATAATTTAAAAACTGTATTTTGTGTTTATTATGTTAGATTTTGTTTGAATTTTTGAAACAATTTTGTATAAGATATTCACAAAAACAGAAGAAATCAGGAAGGGGGCTTTTTCACAGCACTGTGTATATATATATACACTACCAGTCAAAAGTTTTGAAACGCTTGACTGAAATGTTTCTCATGATCTTAAAAATATTTTGATCTGAAGGTGTATGCTTAAATGTTTGAAATTAGTTTGTAGACAAAAATATAATTGTGCCAACATATTAATTTATTTCATTATAAAACTAAAATGTAATAAAAAAAATAGTTTTTGAAATTGATGACTTGGACCAAATAATAAAGAAAAGCAGCCAATAAGTGCCTAACATAGATGGGAACTCCTTCAATACTGTTTAAAAAGCATCCCAGGGTGAAACCTCAAGAAGTTGGTTGAGAAAATGTCAAGAATACATGTCTGCAAATACTAGGCAAAGGGTGACTACTTTGAAGATGCTAAAATATAACACAGTTTTTATTTATTCACAACATAATTCCCATAGTTCCATTTATGTTATTCCATAGTTTTGATGACTTTACTATTATTCTAAAATGTGAAAAACATATAATAATGTATGAGTAAGCGTTTCAAAACTTTTGACTGGTAGTATGTATGTATGTGTGTGTGTGTGTGTGTGTGTGTGTGTGTGTTTGTGTGTGTGTAATATATATATATATATATATATATATATGTATATGTTTACCATCATAGGATATCTATTTCTTTGTATATTACAATACAAATGAGTGCAATATTCATACAAATTACTACTATATCATGTCGATTTTCTGCACAATGGTTTTGAATTATCAGTATCCCATATGCGTGTACACAAATATTTACATTTATGCATTTGGCAGATGTTTTTTTTTTTTTTTTTATAAAAAAGAATACAAATGACTACTAGCCGCTTTGAGTCATTGCTTTCTTGCTCTAGATAGACAACAAAGATCAAATTGATGTCTCGCTCAAGCAATCATTGGTCCAGGCTCCGGTTAACCTAAACTAGTGATGAGCCCTCTCAGAACTTGCATCTTGATGCTTGAAATCCTTATAAATCAATCACTTCAAAGGGGGAAATAAAGTGTCCAAGGGGGACACCTAAACTCAAGCTTTATGCCTACAGTATGTGTACTTGTAGAATCCTATTATTACCTTTACATTTTTAAAACTTATCAACCTTATTATAATAGTAGATAAAACACTGATACAGAATATTTCCCAAAATATTGGACACATACAATATTGAAAACCAGAATCTTTTAATGTTTTTGCTAGGTTATTTATGTTTTATATGCATTTTTATTGCGTTTTATAGAAGTCACTCGACTGTGATCAGTAAAAATGATTAAAATTGGATTGATGGAATTACAATAAGAATCCCAGTACATGAAGTTGCATTGAAGGCGAGAAATCCTTCCAAATGTCAAACAAAATTATGTTTACATACATTATTAGTTTCTCAAGTCCACATTGCAAATATCAGACAGTAAGAGCTAGTAAATGGAACACCAGTCAGCGTCACACATTATACATTATATACCATTAATCTTGTGAAGGCTTTTTAATAAAGACTGAGGCTGCTGGGAATGTTTCTCAAAGCACTGGGGGTCATTCTGGAATGCTCCGCACAACAATATTTCACCGGGAAGGCTCTATCAAGGTGTGCTTTGTAGGCAATTATTTGCCTATTAATTTTTAACTTTGTCCCCACAGCTCAATAAATAAACAAAGGCACCTAATGAAAGAAATTGGTTCCTACAAAAATTATTGTTAATAAATCATTCATGGCAAGCGCATGGATTATACACGCCATGTTTGCTTGGCCTCTAGAGAGCCAGCTGAAATTCACACAAAGGCACTTGTCCCCAAAAGGTGTCTCGCAATCATTATTCAGTAGTGTGCAGTTCTGAGTCCTGGAGGAACATGAAACTCATGTGTATATAAAATCAGCTTGTAAGATGAATCCACTGTTATATTCCCAGAATAAAAAAAAATTAAAATTAAAAATTAAAAAAAATAATAATATATATTATATATATACAGGGTTGGGAGGGTTACTTTTGAAATGTATTCTACTACAGATTACAGAATACATGCTGTAAAATGTCATTTATAATGTATTCTGTTAGATTACTCAAGGTCAGTAATGTATTCTAAATACTTTGGATTACTTTTTCAGCACTGGTATATTTTTTCACTTGTTTTGACTATAAAAACTCTGCCAGTACAGTAAGACAAAATACACATGTTAAAATACATTCTCTGAAAAACCTAAATATCTTATGCAGTGTTGTTTCTAAAACAAGATAAATCAAATTGATCTTGATTTAAGGTTTTTTCGATATTTTTACAGGAAAACAATACACAAATTATTATCAAGAATATGATTTTTGTCCTAATATCAAAGGTCTTACTAGAAAAAAATTAATTATGATCCAACGTGAATTTTATTAATAAAAAAATATGATCGTGCCTGGTAACATGTGTATGCAAAATGGCTAGAAATAGCATTTAGCATAAATGCCTTACGATTTAGCTGTTTAGCCTTAGTTGTCCCTGACACAAACTTAAATATTAAACAATGAAAACCCATTATAAAAATACAACTTTAAAACTGTAACGTCTGTGAAAGATCAGTGATGGCTAATTACACTTTGTTTGAAAAAAAACTTTTAGCCTTTTGACATTTGCATATAAATTACTGACCTGGCCTCCACGTTTACATTTATATGGGTGCTAAATTGCAGATGGTCTTTATCACTATCAAAAGGATGCTAAAACAGGTCGCCTCTGGAGTGTCTCCATCAAGCTTCAAACACATTCCACAGAAAGGGGGGTGACCCCCCCCGTGCCAGGCACCAGAGCAGTTGTCTGTCTCCAGTAATTCCAATACACGTCACACACACACCTAAAGACATTTTCTCTATTTAGGCCATAGTAAGCAGTTATAAATGTATCTGCTATATGCATGTGTTGTATGTATATTCCCCTATTATATTAACTTAGTTAAAACCCTTTACTTGTATTAGTTAGACGTTAAATGCCTATATTCAAGTGTATGAGTGTATCTCTGCTTTAATATCGTCTGGAGGTTACCTTCTCGGTATCAAAATGATCTTCCCTTTATTTCTCACACAATAATGTACACCATGTGATCGTGAAATGCATCGAACAATTCTTACTATGTTTTGAATTAAAAGCTGCACTAGCGGCCCAGATCAGCAATAAAATGCGAATGGGCCATAAACGGAGACAAAGGATGTCTCTCCCGCTCAAAATGCATGCCTCTGATTGGCCACTCCACCCACAAAATGGGTGCGGCAATGAACTAGTAAAACTCCAGAACGCAGACTAATCATCGCTCAAAAACTCTTCTTCTTGAGACCAACACACTCCAAAAACTCTCCTCTTGAGTTTAACCTTCTGGCAGTGTTTACCTTCAAGTAACTTTGTGGATTTCCTGTGGACTTCTTCAACTCACTCCTAAAGAAATCGTCGAGAACCTCGTCTACCGCATCAAGACTCTTATTCAGCAACAAACCAATGCAAGTAACCATTTACAACTGATTAGATGCGTGTTTAAGTTTGAACCCCTTTTAAGGTGAATTGTGCCTCTGATGATTCTCATTTAGGTTGTGGTTAACTGATGTGAAATACTGCCTTCTTTGCTCTCTTCTCTCTCCTTTCCTTACTTTCCTTCATTCTATATATATGTATGTTTTGCTTAGTTTGTTTATATGTTAGTTATAGTTTCATTTATTAAATCCCTTATATTCACAATTGATTGTCTCTGTGTTCCGCTCACAATTCAAAGTCACTGAATGTTGCTCCTTGCTACATGCTAAACTACTGCTAGCACTGTATAAGTAGGAAGGCTATTGTTCCTTGGCCAGGAAAGTAATCTTCCTAGAATTGATAATTATATTGTCTGCTCGCTGGACGGACAGATCAAGTAATTGTAATATCGATTCTGCTACAGTTAATTCTAAGATCTAATCTAAATATTTATTATTAATTATAACCAGTTATAATTAATTATAAATAATTCCCTTTTTTAAGCTAAATTGCTACAAACTATAATAATCAGAGTCAAATTATAATGATAAACATAATCAATTTCAATATTTATTGTGTACAAATTATTTCTATCATGTTTTTCCAAAATTACAACTGTCCCACAGTTGTGGTGTCATTTCCATCTGACAATTTTGCCCCTAATCTTTTTATTTTATTTTATTTATTTTAGTTAGTGTACTTATTTTCTGTGTGAACAAAAGTGTCTGTGAAGAGCTTTCTTGAGATGAAATTAGGACAATTGATGTTTGAAGAAAACAAAGACAATTTAAGGTAAATATTACTTGTGTGCAGAATATTTGGGAGTAATTTCCAATCAAGCTGTAATTTTGCCAAATAGTGCAACAGTGTGAGCTTATCATGTAATTGTGTGTATTTAGGATACATAAAATGTTAGCTATGAAATAAGCTTTAGCAAGACAAAGGAGCTGGCCATTTTGTTTCAGAAATGTTAAAAATGTAATTTACACCACTGTCATTTCCACCACAGAACTTTATTAAACTCAATACAGAATTTGAGATGTGGTGGAAATGACACTGTGGTAGGAATTTTCATGACTTTCAGAAAGAAAAAAAAAAAAAGAAAATAAAAGAAGAAAAAAAAAATGTTGTTGGACATCGTTAGTAGAGAGTCTGATAATTTGTTTAACGAGACTTTACTTTCTAGAAATCCACAGTGCTAAAGCTCCCTGAAGTTTAAGAAACACCCATAAGGTCTATGTTAATGCTATACAGTATTTTATATAGTATATTAGAACTAACTAGTAGAATATACTCTAACACTAAGATATACTTTTTGTATTTTGAAAAAAAAATGTGCCAAGCCAGATTTGTGTTGCCCACGCTAAAACATTAAATTAAGAAATATATAAATAAACATAGCCTCAAAGACCAAAATACTCCAGTTCAGAAAGTGATAAGCATCTTTAAAGTGACATCTACAAACTGACACATTTCTCTCTGCACACAGACGCTGGATTGCACTAGATGGCTCCTTTGATTTTAAGTCCTTTATTAAAAAGCGACTTGCAATTTACTCTCCTCTACAGTGTCATCAACACAGTTTGCCTTTAATCATGTGCTATGAATGGCAAGTGTGCAAATAAATTTAACAGGGGCACTGTGAAATGTCACACCAGCCAGTCGTCAGGGTTAACGAGCATCTTTTAGTGGAACTGTGCAAACGTCTTTCTAATCTGTGGGGTGTCAAGACCCTTTTCCCCTCTGTCCCCTGACATTTCCATCCCTACAAATACAAATAACAAGAAAACCTTGCCCATTTTGACCAGGGAAGCTGTTAACCTTTTGTAACGTAGTCGAAGAGACGATGATGTGTGATGAGCCCAAGTGCAGTTTTATTTACAAACGTGATATCCAAAAAAAAAACAAAAAAAAACATTCCAAACGTGAACAAAACAAAAACATGAACTTGACTTGAACAAACCATAGACTTGACTTGACTTGACTTGACTTGACTTGACTTGACTTGACTTTGAACTTGACATAAACAATAACACAACATTACACAAACAATACCTGACAATGGACAATGGCAAACATGAGGCTTAAATACATGGACAAGGGAGAAACATGACAATGATAACCAATCACAAGACAGAACTGATAACAAGGTAACTAGACAATAAACCAATGAAAACAAGACATATGAACATGTAGGGGAAACATGAAATCACATGAGCAGGGGACCACATGACAAGGAAACAGGAACAAACATGGCATGGAACAAAACACATACAACCCTGACACATTTCCAAACGCTTCATTTTGACCACCAAGGCCAGTTTTGTTCATTATATTTTGCCTTTAAAGTGCCAGATCATGTCCTTTCAGGCTGAGGCCTCTGGCCATAATGTCAACACATGGTCAGTCACAAATCACTGTGCGCCTCAGGTTGACAACCGTGTGCCGTACACACTGTTAAATAGTTATGGATGGGGTCGCGTGTTACTCCGTCATGTGAAAGATAGCGGTATGAAAGCATGATGATGGAGAGGGTTTTCAAACTTTACAACATATGGTGACCATGAGGTGAGAAACATGCAGGTCCAGGGCCAGGTGGCTGGAATGAGTGACACACCTCATAAATATAACTTACTATGGCCAAGTTCTAACACATTTTTGATTTTGTAATTAGAGACATATAGGAAAAAAATGGGGCTAGTTCCAGAGGTGGGTAGCAACGCGCTACATTTACTCCGTTACATTTACTTGAGTAACTTTTTGGCGAAAAAAATAACTTTTGGAGTAGGTTTAAAAGTGGGTACTTTTTACTCTCACTCAAGTAAATTTCTAATGATTTTTTACTTTACAATGGGCAGCGGTCCTGTCTTTACATTACTGGGTTTAATTTTCATTCATGCATAATTTATTGAGAGATTATTGAATGGGACTTTTACTAGAGCGGAAGTTCACACAGAGGTGTGCCCTGCTGTCACAGACTGTCACTGAAATCATCAATGCTGCAGCATCAAACTCTTCAAAGTGAAGCACTTTCTTCGCTCCGCACAGTGACAAAAAGAATAGTTTCATCATGCAGTGCCTTCATTTAACACCAAGACAAGCTGATATTTCAAGATTAAAATTACAGCTCCAACTTAAGGCAGCATGCTGAGGTAAGATTTGGCTCTAATGCTAACACGGGATTTTCTGTGTGAATGTGATGGTAATTTTCAGGGTGATTCGTAACTGGGCTCTTATGACATCAGTTTTTAAGTGTACATTTTTAAATCAGTGCAGCAATATATCAGTGCGCTTTGTCCTGCATGTCGTGAGCTGTATTACGCATTTACCCCGCGCCCTAGCGGCTCGACACTTTGCATTATGTGGAATACAAAATATGTTAGACAGAATGTTAGGGACTGACAGTCTCGGTCACCTTTCACTTTCAAAATATGGAGGAAAGAAAAAAAATCACTGAAAGTAAATAGTGACTCAGGCAAACATTCTCTCTAATATCTACTTCGTGCTGTATGGAAGAAAGAAAGTCATACGGGTTTGGAACAACATGATGGTGAATGATTTCCATTAATAATAATAATAATAATAATAATAATTCTGTAATGTTAAATGTGTATCATGTAATGGAATACAGGGGAGTTAACGCCTATTATGTCATTTGTGAAAGTAACGAGGTACTCACTACTTGAGTATTCTTTTAATTGGATACTTTCTTACTCTTAAGTAATTATTTATGTTAGTACTTCTACTTGAGTAATTATTTTTTTAAATAATTGTACTTTTACTTGAGTATATTTTTTGGCTACTCACCTCTGGCTAGTTCTCATATTTTTTTTTACTCTAGTGAATATTTATCAGGGTAGGTTTAGTTTTAAAAGTCCATTTCTGTATCCACAATATTCTCAGTGAGTCCACTGTATTTCGCAAGGTGGGCGGAATTTCCGGTTGGCTAGCGGAAGTGCGTTTGGTTGGTGTTTTGTGTGTAGCCGGTCACTGCTTGCTTGCGTGTCATGCGGTTAGATTCTTGCTTTTAAAATGTGTAAAATGTCTCAAAAATTACCCAGACAATGTGTGCATTTAATGTTTATCCTAATAATCAAGCAAAACTAAAGTTTTGTCTAAAACAGCAATGTTATGATCAGAAACCACTCGCAAAGCAAAGTGCTCCAGTTCCAGATGCTACTTCTTCCATCGGCGGCCTACAGAAGGATTGACTTAGGAACATCTGTTTGAAAAAGCTTGGAATAATTTGTTTGTGTGCTCTTTTCTCTTTATTGGCAAGAAGTCATCAGCGGGGATTACTTATATTATCCACCGTTACGGTCCAGCTACGATAGACGTCCAGAAACGGAGCAGAATTAATTACATTATCAATAGCATTATTGTGCTAACAGGTGTGTGTACATATGCTGAAAGTTCATTAGAAAGTTTTGTTCATTTCTATTTAGCAACTTGGTTTTGAAATGGCATTATTACCGAGTATAAAATGGAACAGTGTTTTACCTGAACAGTCGGTGTGCAGTGACGATGTTTTCAACTGCTGTTTCATGCTGTGATGCTAAATGGATAAATTCTACAGTAAAAGACCATTATTATTAGATGAGACATGTATAGTAGTGAGATGTTTTATCACGTTTGAAATTAACTGTATTCTGAATTTCCTCTGCCCTGCATTTTTCCTGCCTGCAATTCACTTTCTTTTGAGAGTCTTTGCAGAATGTGCATGTCTTGCCTTAAGGTAAAAAGTGATTTGGAAAACAGTGTGGACATTAATTCAGTATTAATTAAATATATTTGTACAGTGCATTTAATAATACATACTGTTTTATAGTTGCTTTACAGAGAACATTAAACTTTTGTGTACTATGTGTATAATGTATGTCCAAATAAATATGCTATTTGTATTGCATGTAGTTATTTTTCTATGGTACAGTGTATTTTGTGGCTGCTAATACATCGTTTTTTCCTACACAGGAACAATAAATTCAATCTGTCAACAGGATCAGTTGTTCAGTAATAATAATACATTTTATGTAGGTTGTAGCATTTAGATATGGATATTGGATGTAAACTAACAATTACAAAGCTAGACTGAACTTACTACACATTCATCTCTCACAAAATAATTGTATTTTATCCAAAAAACAGCAGCATGACAGTATCATCGCCGGAGTCCTGTAATACACAAACTTTACAGATATGAAGGCACTAATAGGCTACATAGCTTTTCAGGTTAGTCTGCTCAATTTATAAACTTATAAATATTTATATTTTGAATGTGTATTTTGTATTTATCCATTCTTCCATCGATGGATAAAGACTCAACAAAATAACTAAAATGCTTCTATTTGCGATATTTGGCCATCATCCTGAAATTCATAATCATTAACAGATAGGTGGGGAAGAACAATATTACCTCACTATAATCAGGGTTGGGAGGGTTACTTTTGAAATGTATTCCACTACAGATTACAGAATACATGCTGTAAAATGTAACTTGTAACATATTTCATTAGATTACTCAAGGTCAGTAACATATTCTAAATACTTTGGATTACTTCTTCAGCACTGGTAGATTTTTTTTTACTTGTTTTGACTATAAAACTCTGCCAGTACAGCAAGACAAACTACACATGTTAAAAATACATTATCTGAAAAACATAAATATCTTATGCAGTGTTGTTTCTAAAACAAGATCAAATGAATCTTGTTTTAAGGATTTTTAGATATTTTTACAGGAAAACAATAAAATAAATAAATAAAAAAAAATATCAAGAATAAAATGTTTGCCCTAATATCAAAGGTCTCACTTAAAAAAAAAAAAAAAGAAAAAAAGAAAGAAATGATGATCCATTCAGAATGATCCAGATTTGGAAATCCCATGTTTTGCTATACAGGATCAGGTAATCCATTTTACTTTTGTGTCAGTTTTTCAAAGCAACATTGGATTGGATCACGCTTTTCAAGATTACCAAATCCGGATTACCAGTGCTCTAAAATGGGACTACATATCACAATGTAGGCTACTAGCTATGTAAAGAACAACAGGTAGAATAGCCAGCATGGGGTCACTTTAAGTGTTTTTATTTGAAGAGAGAGAAAACATCACAATAAAACAATACAAACATCTCCTTCCTTTTTCGATTTCTTTTAAACAGTCAGACCCCTCATCTAAGCCACAACAAATAAATACAAACAAACAAATATACATTATTCACAAATACATTGTGGATATTTTGAACACGTATTTTAAATAATTAAAAGGCTTAATGTCCAATAGTTAACAAAATAAAGAACGTTTAGAGCTCTGCATTTGTAGAGAGTCCAGCTTTTTGAAGCTCTGCTTTTAGGAGTCTTGCTTTGGTTTGCTGTAGTTGGGTAAGAGTGATTTGTTCCTCTGCCAGACGAATCTGTACTTCTGCTCTTTCGGTTTCTCGTTTAACAAGTGATTTATAGGCATCATCATCTGTGTTTGGGAAAGAACGCTTCTGGCCTCTTTTCGGAGCTCCTGTGGCAATAACTACTGGCTCTACCAGTGAGGATCCACCTGCTTCCTCAATAACAGGGCTGAGATCCAGAATAAATGCTCCTTCTGCATTAGAAGGATCTGTGTCTCTTTCCTTTTCAGTCGTGGACTCACTGTCCCCAACAACACCTTGAATCCCATGCAGAGATTGAGAGTTTCTACCTCCAATAATGTCAAGAACCACATCTGTGTAATCACCTCTCCTAAAGGGCCTGTTGCCTGTTTGGGTGCATTTTGCTTCAGCATGGTCCTTTGTTGCCCTGGCCTTCAGATATTTCCATCTAAATTTCACTTGCTCTGTAGTCCTCTTCTGGCCACACCCCATGGCATTCACATTTTGGGTGATTTCATCCCAAATAGCTTTTTTCTTTTTGTTAAGACACTTCTCCACCCTTAGTAGAATTAAAATTTCCTACTATTGAGGCATAATGGTGCACCCTCCAGCAATGCGTGGGTTTCTGCAACTGTGAAATTAGGTCCTTTTGAGTCTATGGTACCACCTCTTTGGTGTAGTGAATGTAGAGTTTATAGGCCTTGGTCTTGATTGAGTTAAGTGATCACAAGCCAAAGCACATCAGCTAATTGATGTTTACTGGGTGTGTGTTTGAAAAGACCAATCACAGTCGTCTTATTCAGCCTTTCTCAGAGGACTTACAGAGAGGCACTGACATGGCAGGCATTGTCCATCGCCACCACCAGTTTGGAAGGAGAGAATTTCATCAAAAGGTGTATGTTTAGCATACAAAACCACTGGAGCAGTACACCAATGAGGAACAGTATGCTCATTTTCGCTTTGGGAATGCTGATATTAAGTACATTGCAGACCTTATCAGGCCAAAACTTCAACGCAGAACCCGAAAGAGTCACGCTCTGTCTGTGGAAGAACAGGCCCTCATAGCTCTGCGCTTCTATGCAACTGGGACTTTCTACCAAGTTGTTGGTGACAATATAGGAGTGAACAAATCAACTGTCAGTGATGTGGTGAAATCTGTGTCAATTCCATTGGCGAGCCAAGTCAATCAATTTGTTTCATTTCCAAGGATGACCAGATTGCCCAGAGCAAGCACAAGCTTTTTCTTTTAGAAAACATGCCCAATACTAATGGGGTTACTGACTGCACTCATGTGCACATACAAGCACCTCATGAGAGGGAGTGGGAGTATGTCAATCGAAAGGGAAGGCACAGCAACAACATCCAACTTGTGGGCGACGCTGACCTCATCATCTGCGTCGTGAGGTGGCCTAGGTCTGTCCATGATGCACGTATCCTGAGGGAGAGTGCTCTATACAGAGAGCTCCAAAACAGCAGACCGGATGGCATAATATTAGGAGACAGTGCCTGTCCACTCCTACCATGGCTGATGACCCCTTTTCTTGCAGCAAACACACCTAAGCAGGCACGCTTCAACACTGCTCATTGCAAAACAAGATGTACAATTCAGCGCTTAAATGGAGTCCTCAAGAGGCGCTTTGCATGCCTTAACTACTTGCGAGTGGAACCACAGGGAGCTTGCAACATAATACTGTATTGTCCTGCACAACATTGCTAGAAGGCGCAATGTCCCTCTCTGTGATGAAGATGAAGATAATGATAATGATCCACCTGAGCCTGCTGAATACCCAGACCAACCTCCGGCATTCTCTCAGAGTGAGGAACTGACTGGACGTGCAATAAGGGATGCAATCATTAAAAACTACTTTTTACTGGTTGATTTCTGATGATTGAATATAATTGATATACTGTGACAAATGACATCTGTTTGGGTGATTATTTATAGGGACAAAATCTTTTATTCTTTTACACTTTACTGAAAGGCTTAATTGGTAGCCCAGTGTGTAATTTATACTTTACTTGTATACTTCATCACTATAACGGTTAAACTAATCAAGAGCAAAATAAAAAATCTAAATTTTTGTATATATTACATGATACAAATGGTGTATTTTCGACCAATTTTAACGTTTTATTACATTTTTGTTGTTGATATCCACCCTTCTGCTGGGATCAGTATAATCCTGATTTTTTTGGATCAGAAGTATCCCAATCTTACTAAAAAGTTTTGAACAACACAAACTGACGATTTGATCCAGATCAAAACCAAGATTGGATTTTGTGATCTAATCCGATTTCAGAATCCTTTTTTTCTTTTGAACAACCCATTTTCAAGATTTGATCTAACTGGAAGTTCCACCCACATCGCCCGCAGGGCATCATGGGGCTCAGGAATATTATGGATAGGCAAATACATGCTTTGCCCTTTGCCATTCAAGACATGTTGTCACAATATTGGGTATTGGATTAAACAGCCATTAAACAGCTATTATAGACTTTTCAGTCAAATATATAAACAGTAACAATTCAATAAACTAAAAAAAAAAAAAAAAAATAGAAAAGGTAACCAACCCTTGCGTTTATTGAATTCAAGCAGATGGAGGGCTATATCTGGGGCTTATAAAATATAAATGTGAAGACACAAACTAATAATAAAGGTGATATTGTTAATATATTTTACATTTGTATTTATTTATTTTTTTAACATTTATTCATTAATTATTTATTTTTAGAGTTTTAACAGTGGTATTTGCAACAAGACCATAGTAAACACATGGAAGCATGGATCTTCACTACCTTGGTTAGATGTAACATGATTTCTATAAAACAAACTATGGAATTTTTGTAATTATAAACAGTAGACCTACTCTAAATACATGTAAAAACAATAAATACGAAATATAAATATTTGTAAGTTGTAACAAAAATGAATTAAATTCCCATACTCCCCTAATGTAGCCTATGACAAATTTAATAGAGCTGAAGCAGTGATATGATAATATTTATTATCAATCTATTTCTGCCTTTAACCCCTCTTTGTAAGTCCCACCTTCACGCACACCAATTGGTCGATTTATAAGAGGCTTGCAGCAACTATTGGCCAAATTCCTGCCTGTAAATCTCTCCACGAACGCGCAAAGTGCTGTTGTGTTCGGCATCAAACAGTTGCTTGACAGTGGCAGCAAATGACAGCTGAGTGGAAACAATGCCCAAATGAAAGTGCAAATTTACAGAAGATTTGCAAAAAATATTCCCATGCTTTCATCCAGGTCGAGATCCGTGGGAAGCAGAATGTATGACATGTAAAGCTGGCACTTATGTGTCAGTTGCTAATAAAGGTGCAAGTGATTTAGAAGCACACATTAACTCTGCAAAGCATAAAGGGTCAGCAAAAGGTGAAAGTTCATCAGGTAAATTAACGGACTACTTTTTGCGACCAGGTAATCGCAGTTATCACATTGCTTCATTATCCATGGCCATTCAAAATAATTTTAATAATAAATGAAGGTACACTCATGGCATCAAATATTTTAGTACATGGACATTCAAAAGAATGTTGGAAATTGTTATTTATTTATATATATTTATGTTATGCTAATAGAGTGTCTTTTTCAATGTATTAAAGTTTGCATTCATAGTAACAGTCTTTTGAACCCTATAAAACTATTTGGTCTAAAAAAAAAAATTTTTTTTCATGTTTCTTAGGGGCTACTAGTTACAAATTAAAAAGGGGAATGGAAAATGCACACAGCAGCCATGCAGGGCTCTCAGGAGTTTAAGCTGAGGTGAAAAAGCAAACCACAACAGCCATGTTGCATACTGGGAAGCTAAGAGTTATGACAATAACCTATTAAGGGCAAAACCATCAGCTCTGCATAATGAATCCATCGATAAAAAATAAAATTAAAATAAAAAATAAATAAATAAAAATGAATTTACAAGACCACCTGCTTGGTTAAATTAACATTAAGAGTGCTTGAAATTATTCACTTCAAGGTGAGTAACTAATGCTTTCATTTAGTTATGTAATGCTTTCATTTAGTTAGTCATTTTTATTATGGCACATTAAAAAGGTGAGACTGTTGTATTATGCGGTGCCTGAGTGAATTTAGTGAGGAATGGTTGAATTACTGGAAATTTGTATCATTAACCAATTCAATTATGTAGCATGCAGCTTTAGAAATGTGTCTAATTCAAACGGAATTTAGAGTCAGCTTTATAGATCGCAGCAGTGCATGCCCACTTTTTCAACAATCTTGGGTCCGGAAGTATTTTCCCTATTAATTTATTCCATAGGGATTTCATAAAATATTTAATAAAAGAGTTGTAAGCCATTTTCCAAACCAACCAGCTCTGAGGTGAATCACAATGTTGCAAACAAGTATGTAAAAAAAATGAACAAAAATGCACAGGTACATGACTGTGTACTTACTGTCTTTCATAAGGGAATGAACTACAATCCCATGAAGCATTATGGATGATGTAATCAAATTAAAAACAATCCAAAAATATAAAACTATTGCTTTAAGTTGTTGTATTTTAAGGATAGAAACAATATATTCTAACAGTATTGTAGAAAAATTATGCCATAATTTGTATTAGTTGAATGGAATTATATTTTGGCTTGCATCTAGATTCTATCTAATTCTTTAAAAAATAAAAAAAATAATATATATATATATATATATATATATATATATATATATATATATATATATATATATATATATATATATAAAATGAATGAGATAAGTACCTTTCAACTGTAAAGTATAAATCACTGGATTATATGAAATTAGGCATTATCACATTGCTATTTAATAAAGACCGTTTTTTGTTGAATTAACATAAAAATATATATTGTGATTTATACCATTAAAATGATTTACACCACAAAATCAAATTACTCCTACTGTGACATAAGATTTTGGTTATACCTCCCACCCCTAGATTCATCGCATTTTGCTTCACTTGATCTATCCTGAACCAGCAGATACAGTAAATCTACCTTCAATCCAAATGCTTTTGCACAATGCACTGTTTCTTTTAGATGTGTGCAATGTGCATAAACAAGCTGACTCTGCTGAATGCATTAAACCTTAAAGAATGATTGACTATGAACAGAGCAGGTTAATGAACTACTGTTGTTTTGAGAGAAGCACATCACCTCTGCATGCCCGTCAGTCATAGTGAGTTATGGACACCAGTGCATCATAGTGGCATAACAAAACCCAAGCCTGGTTGACACCCTGCTTTTATTTAATGCACTTTTTATAACCTGCATAAATAAGGGACATGTTTAAGAGTGCACTGCGATGGAGCATGTGGCTAAGTACTTTCCCTGCTGCTCGCATCCTCTTCTGATGCTTGTCACACAAGGGCAAAGGAGCACTGCTACTCTTTAGTATTGCAAAGAGACAAGCCTGAATCACATTAACATTAAAGGCACAAAAAGACCCAAATAGGTGAGAGGGTCCAAATTTGGAAGCAAGTTGTATTCAATTACATTGGTTCTCAACTGGTTTTGCTTTAAAAATGTCCTTGCTCAAACACTGACATTTTTTAAAGTGATGTATGCTTATTATGCAGAGACAACTATACAGTGGCAAGACAAATGATGTGAACCCTTTGGAATTAGCTGGTTTTCTGCATTAACTGGTCATAAAATGTGATCTCATCTTCATCAAAGTCACAAGTATAGACACACACAATGTGCTTAAGCTAACAAAACACAAACAGTTACAATCTTTTATGTCTTTGTTGAACACATCTCATTTAACATTCACAGTGCTGTGGAAAAAGTAAGTGAACCCTTGGATTTAATAACTGGTCAAACTGGAAGCTGCGGATTAGACCTGCACAATGTTCAGAAAGAATTTTGGACCATTCTTCCTTACAGAACTGCTTCAGCTCAGCCATATGCTTAGGATGTCTGGTGTGAATGGCTCTCAAGGTCATTCCACAGCATCTCTATTGGGCTCTGACTCAGCCACTCCAAAAGGTGGATTTTTTTTATTTTTTTTTATTCAATTCTGTAGTGGATTTACTTTGATGTTTAGAGTCATTGTCCTACTGCATCTCCCAATTTTCTACTGCACTTCAGCTGGCGCAAAGCCACCCTGACATTATCCTGTAGGCTATTTTGATAAACTTGGGATTTTTTCCCTCGATGGAAAGCGGTCCAGGCTCCGAAGCAGCAGAGTCATGATGCCCCAAATCATGATGCTCCCTCCACCATACTTCACTGTTGGTATAATGTTATAATGTTGGTATGCGGTGCCTTTTTATGCCATACGTGGACTCATGAACAGATATGTTAACCAGTTTCAATGATTCCTTCAAGTCTTTAGTTGTCACTCTAGGGTTCTTTTTTACCTCACTGAGCATTTTGTGGTGTACCCTTTGAGTCACCTTGGCTGGATGGCCACTTCTAGGGAGAAGAGCCACAGTACTAAATTATTTCCAGTTATAGACAGTTTGTCTAGATGTGGACAGATGAATATCTAAGCTCTTTGAGATAACTTTGTAACCCTTTCCAGCGATATGTAAAGCAACAATTCTTGATTGCAGATCTTCTGAGATCATTTTTTTTTTTATTTTATTTTTTTTTTTACTTTGTCTTAAATGTCCTTATGTCAATAAAGATGTATATTTTTGTATTGTTACCCATGTCTCTGACCTTTCATTAGTGAATTCAACCTGTGCGTGAACTGATATTTTATTTCCCTGGGTGAAATTCCCAGGGTGGCATAGTCCTTGGCATAATTGTGTGCAGTACTATATCACACTTCCCTTCTAATGCCCTAAAACCACTCGCTACATACGTGGCGCAGTCGGCAGGATCCATCTCAATACTTTGGCAGAGACATGTGTAATTTTTTATGTTTGATTTTGTTAACTTGTTTTTTTTCCCTTCTTAATTGTGTTGTTAATTTTGCATTAAACAGAACAGCAGTATTTCCGTGGATGAGTTATCATCCTTTGTAATATTCCCGTGAGACTGCGCTCATCTCTGGTAAGACAGTCTTATTTTCCCTGTTAAGATGGAGGCTGAATTGCAGGAGTTGAGTGAGCTGGTAGCTCAATTTAGAGCTGATAATATAAGGTTGCAACAGGCACGGTAGAGCCGCCTGACCTTGATGCAGCTTCTTCTAGCGCCGACACAGCTCAGCCAGTTACACCTCAGTTATCAGTTGCTAGTGCTTCTGCATCCGAAAGGTTTATATTCGTACCCCGAGATCGCAGATGTCCAAAGTTTAATGGTAAATCCGGTATGGGTATTGATGAGTGGGTTGAGGAGGCACAGGCCTGTATGAGGATACGCCATTTGTCTACTGCAGTTCAAGCATTTTTTCTATTTGACCAACTAGAGTGGGAGTCTCGTGAGGAGGTTCGGTATCGTTCTGAGATGGAGCGTGGAGATCCTGATCAAATTATTGCGGCCTTGGGTGAGCTATATGGCTGTTCCCAGTCTCATGTATCTCTACAGGAAGCCTTTTTCTCCAGAAGGCAGCTGGAGGGGGAGACACTGTTGGAGTTTTCCCTCACTTTGATGGGCCTTCTGGAGAAGGTCAAAAGTCACTTCCCTAATGTTATTTCTAATGCTGAGATTTTGCTGCGGGACCAATTTGTGGAACATATTGCTAATAGTTCATTGTGGTGGGAACTTAAACAATTGGCCCGTCGTCAACCAACCATTACATACTCAAAGTTCGAGGCGAGGTGTTTAGGTGGGAACGGGAAGGGATGCCTGGAGGTACGAGGGGGTGTAGTCATTCTATGCCATTAGCTTATGGCATCCAGTATTGTGTGCGGGGTGGGCCTACTTCGGGGGCTGAGAGTTCACCACAGCAGTCAGAGCTGGGTGAATTGCGTGAAATATTGAGGCAACAACAGCAGCAGCTAGATCAGCTTACCCAAAGTTTTGTCCGTTTTCAGACTCCCCAGGTACGTAGTCGATCCCCTCGTTCCAGCCCTGTGATATGTAGATGTTGTCAATGACCCAGCCATTTTGCGAGGGATTGTGATGGGGAAGGGCTTTTCCAACATCCTTCATCACCGTCGATGTGTTCTAAGACTACTGGAAATGGACAGTCTCGTAATTCGCAATTGTCGGGAAACTAGTTCCCTCAGGGCTGCCGAGTCACATCCCAGTTGGGGAAACGATTGGCTCAAGTAATTTAGCTATTTCCTGCTCATTGTCTCATCTAATGTCATATTGTCCACATCTTGTTGTTTGTATGGGAGGAGTATCAGTGCTGTGTTTGGTAGATACCGGTTCTATGGTCTCTACAATTACAGAAAGTTGCTTCTTGCAGCATTTTGAACCCTGGGGTCAAGATCGCCTTAAATCCCGTCAATGGTTGCAACTTCGGGTAGCTAATGGGCTTGCGATCCCAAATGTTGGTTACCTGGAGCTGGATGTTGAACTCTGCGGCAGGTTAGTTTCGGGATGTGGTGTGTTGGTTATCAGAGATCCTCCTGGCGGTATGTGTGTAGATATCCCTAGGGTGCTGGGGATGAATATACTAGGCCGTTGTTACCAACTTTTTGGACAGCATGGCACTGCCCTTTTTGAACTACCTATCATTGCGCAGTCTCAGAGCGGAGTGAGTGTTACGAGTCGTTCAGACCATGCAGGGAATGTGTTGGTACAGGGACGTCGGGCATGTCGTATCCCTGGGGGCACAATGAAGTTACTAACTGCCACCTGTTCTTCCCAGTACTCTGGCACTACAGTCCTGTTTGAGCCCCCTGAGTCAGTTCTGCCGGCTGGGCTTTTAGCATCCCCCACCCTAGTAAGAGTGACCCGTGGAATGGTTTCGGTACCTATCCTGAATGTGGGCACTATGGACGTGGTACTGTATTCGACAACCGTGATAGGTAGTTTGAGGGAGGTTTATGTCATCAGTTTACCAATAGGAGTCGTGGAAGTTGACCCAGTCATTGCTACAGTTCAGTCCCATTCTCTGGAGACAGCCTCTCCACTGGCTCAGCAGATAGAGTCTTTTGATTTATCTGTCTTGTCAACGGAGTAGCAAGTACAGGTAAGAGCTCTGCTTTAGAATATCAGGTGGTGTTTTTGACTCATGAGGGAGATTTAGGCTGTACTCATCTTATTTCTCACGACATACCCTTGTTGGATGATGTCCCTGTGAGGCAGCGGTGCTGGCGGATACCGCTGTCAGATTATAAAGTACTTAAGACCCACATAAATCAGCTGTTGGAGGCACAGATAATAAGGGAGAGTAGTAGCCCTTATGCATCCCCCATAGTGCTTGTTAAGAAGAAGGATGGTAGTCTATGCATGTGTGTAGACTGCCGTCATCTGAATGCAAAGACCAGGAAAGTTGCATTTCCACTGCCGCATATTGCCCGTTGCTTTTCTACATTAGAACTTGTCAGTGGGTATAACCAAGTCCCTGTCACGGAATGGGACAAGCCAAAGACTGCATTCTGTACTGGAACAGGATGCCCTTTGGCCTTTGTAATGCGTCCAGTACATTCCAGAGGCTGATGGAGAGGTTGTTTGGCAATCCCTGCTTCTCTGTCTGGATTATATAATTGTTTATTCTTCTTTGATAGCACAGCATTTGGAGCAATTGGAGGTTTTCTGGGCCGTTTGAAGCAGGAGGGCCTCAAGGCAAAACTAGAAAAGTGTGCGTTCTTCAGACAAGAGGTAAAATATTTGGGGCACATCAACCGTGTGCAACCGACCCAGATAAAATTGAGGCTGTGGCACAGTGGTGATGCCCCACAAGTGTGTCTGAATTATGGACTTTTCTGGGTTTTGCAAGTTATTACAGGCATTTTGTGGAGGAGTTTGCCAAGCTGGCTTCTCCCCTGCATAAGTTGGTAGCTGATGTGATTGGTGGTAAGTCAGGGAAAAGGAAGGGACAGAGTTTGGCTCAGGTGCGGACAGAGCAGTGTCAGGAAGCATTTGAGGGCTTAAAGAGTAAGTTAACCTCGGCCCCAGTACTGGCTTATGCTGACTTTTCTTGAACTTTTATGTTGGAGGTGGATGCCAGTTATGGAGGCTAGGGAGCAGTACTCTCTCAAGAACATCAAGGTAAGGTGCATCCTATAGCATACGCTAGTCGTAGCCTGAGGCCCACTGAGCGTAATATGTCAAATTATAGCTTGATGAAATTGGAATTTCTTGCGCTCGAGTGGGCCATGGCTGAGAAATGTAGAGAGTACCTTCTTGGCCACAAGTGTATTGAATATACAGACAATATTCCTTATTTGGCTTCTGCCAAGCTTGGGGCCACAGAACAACGGTGGGAGGCTAAACAGGCTGCATTTGATTTTGAGGTAAGATACCGGTCAGGTAAGAGCAATTGTAATTCAGATGCATTTTCCAGACAGAATCCAGTTGCTGGGGACATTCCAGAGGGTTTAGTGGGTGGTAGTACTGTTCCAGCATCATTGCAACAGGCCATTAGTATGGGACGTGTAGCACAGGCAGTTGTATCGACAATGAGTGTCCTGCCAGGCGATTCTGTTTTAGATCTATGTTCCCTGCAGGAAGCAGACCCGGTTATTGGGGTGGTGTTGAAGTTTTGGGAACAAGGGAAGCGTACAGGGCCTGAGGAGCATAAGCAGTTGGCTAAGCCGGTATTGACTTTGTTCCAGCAATGGGATCGATTGGTACTAATGGAGGGAGTACTGTTTCGGAGGATTTCTCGTCCTGATGGAGGTGAGGATGTTTTCCAGATAGTTTTACCTGATGTGATGAGGCGGGAGGTTCTGATACAGTTGCATCAGCAGCATGGGCATCAGGGGATCGAGCTAACTGGTGAGTTGATACGACAGAGATGCTATTGGCCAGGTATGTCTGCCAACATTACACGTTGGTGTCAAGAGTGTGAACATTGTGAACTTGCTAAAGACATTCAACCAGCAGCTCGTGGCTTTATGGGCCACTTGTTGAGCTCGAGACCCAATGAGATCCTCGCTGTTGATTTCACTGTGCTGGAGCCTTCCTCTATTGGACAGGAAAACATCCTGGTAATGACGGATATGTTTAGCAAGTTTACGATGGCTGTGCCGACACTTGATCAGCGAGCTGAGACTATTGCTTGGGTGTTGGTTGAAGAGTGGTTTTACAAGTTCAGAGTCCCGGGTCATATTCACTCTGACCAGGGCCATAATTTCGAGTCCACTCTTATTCGACAGCTGTGTGAGTTCTACCAAGTAAAGAAGTCATATACTACCCCATATCATCCTGCCGATGTAGCGAGTGGTTTTAGGGCATTAGAAGGAAATGTGATATAGTGTTGAACACAATTACACCAAGGACTATGCCACCCTGGGAATTTCACCCAGGGAAATAAAATATCAGTTCACCAGAAAGACGCACAGGTTGAATTCACTCATGAAACAACGTTGCCATGGTCATGTTCTCGCAATGAGTACATGACCCATCCCCAAACGCTGTCTCTGCGTGGGTAGCACCCAGACACGAAAGACAGTGATTGTGACCATCAGAAGGTGAGAGATAATGACCGCAACCAGGAATAACACACAAACGGAAGGGCATCTTTAAAAAGACATTCCGTGTGTGCCGCTCTTTTAGAGAAATATACTCTTTTTTAGAATATACTCTTTTATTTCTGCCAAAGTGCCCAGGGGCATTCTCTGCAGTGCACCAGTGCAGAGGGGGAGAAGCCACTGAAATGCGCCGTCAGATCCAGCAGAGGTGAATGGACAGTCGTGAGAATTCAGCTCAGTGAGCATCGACCGTTCGGCTCCGAAGAGAAAATCTGAATGAGTGGTTGAATACCAGCTCCTTTTATACCTTATATATGTTCGGGGGAGTGGCATGCAAATACCACTCGCCAATTCCCATTGGCCTTTTTTCAAAGACTAGAGGTTTTTCGGGCTCCCAAGAGTGACCCCTAGTGTCACTACATCGACACAACATCGAGTGAGTGACAGATAGGGAACCAGAGTGTCACCAGTCTTAATAAGAGCAGTTACGCAGAGCTCAAATCACAATAACAAATGAAAGAAAAATAATAATAATAACTTGGGAGAAAGGAAAATAAACACATTACAATGAAACTAGTCCTTGATCCCCTCCAAAAGCAAAGACCATGGTGTTTTGGCCCACAAGTGAAATCCAGCAGCTGCGTCAGACCATATGACTGGGAAAGGCAGTCAAGCAATCGACACTTACTATCATGCAGAAAGCAAGCAACCAGCGGGCATTCAGTTACTAATTCAAATACAAGTACAATCTAGAAACGACCAACTGCTCATACCTTTCTCAATGTCCACATCTGATGCTGGAAGGAGCAGCAATACTATGTTTGTGATGTAATCGTGACATTGACAATGACGCACGTCCGAGAGACAGATAAACAGCTAATTGGCTTACGAGATAACTGACTTCCCCACTACACATGGAAAGCATTTTCTCCCCTTTATAAGTTGATAAGCCTATATATTTTGTCAGTAACTGGACAGAATGCAGTTGATTTCAGGGCACCGGAAGTTCACATTCGATAGCAACATGGCAAGTTTCTGGGTGATCATGTTGCTTTTTCCACTATGTTGCACTGTGACCTGCAAATTTTATGTCACAACCCACCAGTTAAAAACCACTTCTCTATTATAGTTTCAGCAGAGAAGAAGAGCACAATTTGAGGCTGGCTATTTTAAAAATTAAACTGATAAACATCAGATAAATCACCTTCAGTGTTCTAATGGAACATTGTCTGACTCTGGGCACCAGGACACACACTTATGACAGTGCTAAGTCTAAATATAGCTCTGTAGGCGCTCTCCTAGCCAAAGCAAGGGCTAAATCAGGAGAGGATGACAGCTCTAGAGTATCAGATCACTTAAGTGACTCATGTGACCTACACAAGGAGTCTCAGAAGGTGGCAAAAGAAGTCAATGTGGTCTGGCACCATGCCCTTTATGCTCTCTCTCTCCCTCCTTTAACCTTCTCTCTCTTTCTCTCTCTTTCTCTCAGTCTTCCTTTTTCTCTTCCGAGAGCAGCTCATTCTTTGCTTTGGTAGTTGTGGCCCATGTCAGCCATTAATCTCACTTGGGCGGCAATGACGTCTCCTTGTTTTACTAGCCACAGTATGAAAAAGTAATGACTCTCTTCCCTTCTGTTGTTTTGTCTTGTTGTTCAGGTTTTGTGGGCGTGCAACTACAGAGAAAGATAGGTCTATATTGTTAAACTAACTTATCTGTTTCCTACAGGGATCTGTAATGTAACATTTGCACGTTAAAAAATTCGCCTGAGTGCTAAACATCACCACATGTTGCATCTATAATCACTCTGTATTATGATACTATTTTTATACTATTACTAATGCAAACAATTTCCTTACCCTCCCTGAACATATTTATATGGATGTACAATTATTATTTTCATAATAACATGGAAAGCAGTAGCTATGATTGCCTTAGAGTCTGTATTTACAGTAAAACATTTAGTGGCTACAAGATGCACCAACATACTTAAATATCCATCTATAGTCTCTTGCAATGCATTTTGCGTAGTGGACGGGGTTGTGAACAGTAAATCTACTATTTCAGGAAGTAGAGATAGTTAGTTGACATTCTTCTGCTGATGTATGGGGAAGGAAAAAGGTATGGGGCTGAAAGAAGGATTGATTTACACCCATGGGGAAGAAAGGGACCCAAGGTGCTCAGAAACGTCTTGATTACTTGCGTAACCTCCGTTCTCTGATGGAGGGAATGAGAAGTTGTGTCGATGTAGTGACACTAGGGGTCACTCTTGGGAGCACGAAACACCTCTGGTTTTTGATAAAAGGCCAATGAAAATTGGCGAGTGGTATTTGCATACCACTTCCCCGGACATACGGGTATAAAAGGAGCTAGTATGCAACCACTTATTCAGGTTTTGTGCTGAGGTGCCAAGACAAGGTCCCGGCCATTTCAGCAGGTAGTTCAACTATGTGGCAGGTGGGACACAACATCTCATTCCCTCCATCAGGGAACGGAGGTTACGCGAGTAACCAGGATGTTCCCTATCTGCCACTCACTCGACGTTGTGCCTATACGAAATGCCGCAACTGGCTGAACTGTGTTACATGAACTGGCGGTGTGTGACGGGCATACCACTGTGTGCCTCATAGCCAGCGCACCAGGCTGACACGTAACCTCCCCCAACACTGTTATGAGTGTCGAACAGCCCTTCGGGGACAAGTCGACTGCCCAAAAGATTGTTGCCTCAGTCGTGGCCTCTTATCCTTTTTTTTTTTAAAAAAAAAAAAAAAAAAAAAAGGAATTAACCGACTGGGGCCACCAGGTCTATGTCGGGGGGGGGGGGGGTGTCCCTTCTAAGGGGAAGACACCACGGAGACCACACACAACCCAGAAGGGGGGGGGGGGATTTTGAGTGGAAATACGTCACATAGTCTTGCCAAACTTTGTCGGAAGTATGTCATGTGGATAAGTACCATGGTAGGTCCTACCCTACAGGGGAGGAGTTTCTACAAACATGGTGACTGGGGCAGAGGGGCCTCTGCCCAAGGAAGGCGCAGTTTACCAACAGGGAAACAAATTAGTGGAAGATCTACGTCACATGGGATTACCTATGGGGAACCACCACATGCGGAGCACCTACCCCAGTACAGGGCTTAGTTAGCACATGTACTAAGCCGGCAGCGAGTTTCTCCGCTAACTTGTCTGCCACGGGGCTCGGAGGAAATTATCCAGGGAACACAGTTTGTGAACACTACTGGGAGTCAACAGTGCACGTCTTCAGCTCAGGGGAGGTGAAAGGTGCTATGTGCAAACGATACACCCGGCCAGCTGTCCCGGACTTACCTGTTTGTGCGTGCCACTACACGGGAAAAAACCGGTTCCACCCGGAGATTGTAAAACCTTGCAAAGGTGTTGGGTGTTGCCCAGCCCACTGCTCTGCAAATGTCTGTTAGAGAGGCGCCACTGGTCAAGGCCCAGGAGGCCGCTACACCCCTGGTAGAATGGGCTCATAGCCCTGCCGGGGGCGGCACATCCTGGGCGTGATATGCCATTGTTATGGCGTCACTGAGCCAGTGGGCGATCCTCTGCTTGGAGACAGCACTTCCTTTCCGCTGTCCACCAAATCAGACAAAGAGCTGCTTAGAGACTCTAAAGCTCTGCGTGCGATCCAAATAGATGTGTAAAGCATGCACCGGACACAGCAACGTCAGGGCTGACATGGTGTGCCGCTATAGTGGCTACATACACCTTCAGGGTGGAGGGGAACAGCTGCCCTTCCAACCTCTGCTGCAGGAAGAAAAGCACCGATCCGACTGCACATCTCTGGGGGTCTTCGCTTCAGAAAGAACACCACTTAGCGATCAAATGCCATTTAAAGGCATACAGGTGCCTCGCAGAGGGGGCCCTAGCCTGAGTGATTGTGTCTACCACCGCGGGTGGTAGGCCGCTTAAGTCTTCCACGTCCCATCCAGGGGCCAGATATAGAGATTCCAGAGTTCTTGTCACGGGTGCCAGATGGTGCCCCATCCATGAGAAAGAAGGTCCTTCCTCAGGGGAATTCGCCGGGGGGGCTGTCACGAGGAGCGTGAGGTCAGAGAACCATGTCTGGGTGGGCCAGTAGGGTGCTACCAGGACGACCTACTCCTCGTCCTCCCTGATCTTGCACAGGGTCTGTACAAGTAGGCTCACTGGGGGAAACGCATATTTGCGAAGTCCAGGGGACCAGCTGTGTGCCAGCGCATCTATACCGAGAGGTGCTTCTGTCAGGGCGTATCAGAGCGGGCAGTGGGAGGATTCTTGGGAGGTGAACAGGTCTACCTGTGCCTGCCTGAATCGACTCCAAATCAGGTGGACCACCTGAGGGTGGAGTCTCCACTCTCCCCTGAGGGTAACCTGCCTTGACAGCACATCCGCTGCAGTGTTGAGGTCGCCCAGGATGTGAGTGGCTCACAGCGACTTGAGGTGCTGCTGACTCCAGAGGAGGAAACGGCGGGCGAGTTGTGACATAAAACGTGAGCGCAGACCGCCTTGACGGTTGACATATGCTACCGTTGCCGTGTTGTCTGTCCGAACTAACACATGCTTGCCCTGGCTCAATGGCCGAGACCTCCGCAGGGCGAGCAGAATTGCCAGCAACTTGAGGCAGTTGATGTGCCAACGTAGCCACGGGCCCATCCATGAGCTGGCGGCTGCGTGCCCATTGCATACAGCGCCTCAGCCCATTTTGGAGGCATCTGTCTTAACCATGACACACCTGGAGACCTGCTCTAGGGGAACGCCTGCCCGGATAAACGTGAGGTCGATCCAAGGGCTGAAGAAGCGGTGACAGATCGGCGTGATGGCAACGCAATTTGTCCCACGCTGCCATGCCCGTCTCGGGACTCGAGTCTGAAGCCAGTGCTGAAGTGGTCTCATATGCATCAACCCGAGCGGAGTGGCCACCGCTGAGGATGCCATATGCCCCAGGAGCCTCTGAAACAGTTTCAGTGGAAACTCTGTCTTCTGTCTGAACGCCTTCAAACAGGTCATCAACGACTGTGCGCGCTCGTTCATGAGGCATGCCGTCAATGAGAGTGAGTCCAACTCCAATCTGAGAAAAGAGATGCTCTGAACCAGGAGGAGCTTGCTCTTTTCCCAGTTGACCCAAAGCCCTAGTCAGCTGAGGTATGAGAGCACCAGGTCCCTGTGTGCACACAACACATCCCAAGAGTGAGCTAGGATTAGCCAATAGTTGAGGATGCAAATGCCCACTTCCCAGCAAGTGCTGCCTCTGCGACCTTCATGAAGATGCGAGGGGACAAGGACAGGCCGAAAGGGAGGACCTTGTACTGACACACCCGACCCTTGAATGCAAACCGCAGGAAGGGTCTGTGTCGAGGTAGAATCGAGACGTGGAAGTACGCAACCTTCAGGTCTACTGCCGTGAACCAATCTTGATGCCGGACGCTCGCTAGAATGCGCTTTTGTGTCAGCACCTTGACCGGGAGTCTGTGTAAAGCCCAGTTCAGCACTCGCAGGTCCAAGATTGGCCGCAACCCACCACCTTTCTTCGATACAATGAAGTAGGGGCTGTAAAACCCCCTCTTCATCTCGGCCGGAGGAACAGGCTCTATTGCATCCTTCCGTATGAGGGCAGCGATCTTCACGTGCAAGGTAGCAGCATTTTTGCCCTTCACAGAGGTGAAGTGGACACCGCTGAACCTGGGCGGACGCCTGGCAAACTGAATCGCGTAGCCGAGTCGGACGGTCTGGACCAGCCATCGCGATGGGTTGGAAAGCGCAAGCCACGCGTCCAAGCTTCGGGCGAGGGGGACCAAGGGGATAATCGTGTCGGACGTACCGCGGGTGGGGACTCATGGCGGGGCGAAGCCTGAGGTGCCATGCCGTGTCGTGGCCGTGCTGAGTTCAGGGACATCGAAGCACTTACCTGGCTCCTTGTGACAACCCCCAGAACAGCCTGGGACGGGGGAGGAAGAGGCCTGTCCTCGTGACCCGTGGAGACTGTCACATCGGGGGTGAATTTGTGCCACAGCTGGGTGCGCAGGGGAGGGGAGACTGCCGCTGGGCGCTGAACCTGCAAAAATGGAATGGTGGATGGTGGTCATGATGACAGACGTGCACACAGGGTATGTGACCCAGGGAACAAGGAAACTGCTCTTACTGAACTCTTGGGTACCGCAGCCACTTGGGCATGTGGCACAATTAAATGCAACGGTAACAAAAGATTCTCCTCCCAGCCCTCCATTGGGGGATGAAGTGGTCTGCTTACCAGCTCCAGAGCAGTGGGTTTCGTCGTCCCTGGGTAACCCATCTCAGGGGCGCTTCGAAGCCTTTCGGGGGTTCTTGGCGGCCGGCCTTGAGACGGGTGGCGTCTGCTTCCTGCGGGGGGCTCCATGCCGGGGCCGGGGCACAGGGGCAGGGGGACGCCCTTGGTGACGAGCAGACGGGGTGCAGGATTTTGAGCCGCACTGGGGCAGGATGTGCCAGATAGCCTCCGTCTGCTGCTTCACCGCTGAGAACTGCTGGGCAAAGTCCTCAACGGTGTCGCCGAACAGGCCAACCTGGGAAATGGGGGTGCCAAGGAACCGTACCTTGTCGGCCTCTCCCATCTCGACCAGGTTGAGCCAAAGGTGGTGCTCCTGGACCACCAAGGTGGACATCGCCTGCTCGAGAGACCGCACCGTGACCTTCGTCGCCCGGAGAGCGAGGTCGGTCACTGAGTGCAGCTCCTGCATCAATCCCGGGGCGGAACTACCCTCGTCCAGTTCCTTTAGCACCTTGGCTTGGTGGACTTGCAGGAGAGCGATGGTGTGCAGGGCGGAGGTGGCTTGTCCAGTGGCACCGTAGGCTTTGGCCGTCAGGGACGACGTAAACCTACAGGCCTTGGATGGGAGCTTTGGGCACCCATGCCAGGTGGCGGTGCTCTGCGGGCATAGGTGCACCGCAAGCACCTTATCCATCGGGGTGATTGCCGAATAGCCCTTAGCCGCCCCACCATTGAGGGTAGTGAGGGCAGGGGAGCTGAAAGATTGGGACTGGGCAGTAAAAGGTGCCTCTTATGACCTTGTCAGCTCCTCGTGCACTTCCGGGAAGAAAGGAACTTGGGCGGGGCATGGCTGTGAGTGGCACCACGAGCCCAGGAACCAATCATCGAGCCGCTAGGGTTCAGGGGAAAGCGGAGGGTTCCACTCTAGCCCGACGCTCGTGGCTGCCCGGGAAAGCATGTCCGTCATCTCCACGTCAGCCTGTGACTGGGTGACCGCACCCGAAGGGAGGAGCCCAGCTGAGGCTTCCGCGTCCAACTGGACGAGCCCACTCTCCGATGCTGCGCTCGAGAGCTCATCACCTTCGCAGGCTCCGAATAAGAGGTCGAACTCACCATGGGACGAGCCGGCGGACTCATCCGTAAACCCAATCGGGGCAGACGAGCGTGCTGTTGAATGGGAGGTCTGTGCAGGAATACCCAGCAGAGGTGGTCCCATTGGGGTCCCCAAATTAACCCCCAGCGCTAGCCGCGCTGGCCTCATTCCCTTGGGTAGAAGGACCAAGGCGGGGAGCCTCTGGGGTGGCTTGCTTTCTTACAAAGGCAAGCCACGACCGCATCGTTGCCATGGACATGTTCTCGCAATGAATACATGGCCCATCCAAGAACGCTGTCTCCATGTGGGCAGCGCCCAGACACGAAAGACAGTGATCGTGGCCATCAGAAGGTGAGAGATAACGACCGCAACCAGGAATAACACACAAACAGAAAGGCATCTTTAAAAAGACGTTCCGTGTGTGCCGCTCTTTTAGAGAAATATACTCTTTTTTTTTCAGAATATACACTTTTATTTCTGCCGAATCGCCCATTTCAGAAGCCACTGAAATGCGCCGTCAGATCCAGCAGAGGTGAATGAACAGCCATGGGAATTCAGCTCAGTGAGCATCGACCATTCGGCTCTGAAGAGAAAATCTGAATGAGTGGTTGCATACCAGCTCCTTTTATACCCGTATGTCTGGGGGAGTGGTATGCAAATACCACTCGCCAATTTTCATTGGCCTTTTATCAAAGACCAGAGGTGTTTCGGGCTCCCAAGAGTGAACCCTAATGTCACTACATCGACACAACGTCAAGTGAGTGACAGATAGGGAACTGTCAACAAACCATCTCTTTCCTTATATTGAACATATAATTGTTCTGTTTCGGATATATGTAAGCTTCTTTGCTGTGCACTGCCTAAATAGGCAGTTGTCTTCTAAGGTAGCATCCTAGGTGAAATGGAACCTCATAAGTGATCAGTATGGAACTCTATTTAGGCAGAAAAAAGATATCCTCTTATGGAACAGCCTTCAATTCACCTATGATGCCTTATAATGTGGCCTATGTAGGAAGCACAAAATATTTTGGAACAGAGCCAAACTCTATTGGAGATCTCTTTAAATGTCATAAAGAAATAAAAGCCATGTTTTACTCACTCTTATGTTGTTCAAAACCCAACTTTCTTTCTTACATGTGGCAAAAATTTTAATTTTGGGGTGAACTATCCCTTTTAATGGTCAAGTATGAAACTTCAAAAAGAGATGTGAAAGTTTACATAAATGGAATTCATATCTGGCTGAGGCTAATGTTACATGCTCACCTATAGTTATGTTGTTAAGTTAGAGCCAAAGCTGTAATTGCTACAAATAGAAATTGAAAAATACTAAGCAGTTTTATAGAAAGTAAACAAAGGGGCATGTTTGTCAGTGACACTTTGTTTCTTTAAGCTTTGACAAAGCTTTACTCCTAACCAATTATGCCTACAATTTGCGAGCATAAAGAACGAATAATTTAACAAAGCTTTTTCTTTAAATGTAATTTTTTTTTTTACTTTCTGTTTTTTGTCATGGCAAATTCGTGCACTGCAATCTTTTCCTTTGAATGTTCTTATTTTTAAGTGGTCAGCTATGAATGATGTGTTTTTTCCAGGCGTCATTATGTTATGAACACAATGAAAATTATTTAACTTTTCTCATTTTTTCCCAAAAATTTTTATGCTTCCTTACCTTAAAGACTTCCATGTAAAAGCCCTCCTCGTATGTGAAACAAATAATAGCACTTACTCGCAGGCTGCGGGTTTGCGGTCAGGTACAATATACACCGATGAGTCAAAACATTATGACCACTCACAGGTGAAGTGAATAACATTGATCATCTCCTAACAAGGCCACATTTCAAGGTCTGGGTAGATTAGATGGTAAGCAAACAATCAGTTCTCACAGTCAACATGTTGAAAGCAGGAGAAATGGGTAGGAGTAAAGACCTGAGCGACTTTGACAAGGGCCAAAATGTTATGGCCAGACAACTGGACCTTGGAGCAGTGGAAAAATGTTGTCTGATCCAATGAGTCCCATTTTCTTTTACATTACAAGGATGGCAGTATACATGTGTGCCATTTACCTGGGGAAGTGATGGCACCAGGATGCACTGTGGGAAGATGACAAGCCGGTGGTGTGAGTGTGAGGCTCTGGGCAAAATTCTGCTGGGAAACCCTTGGTCCGACCATTATTGTGGACGTCAATTTGACATGTGCCACCTACCTAAAGACTGTTGCAGACCAAGTACACCCCTTCATGGCAATGGAATTTACTGATGGCAGTGGCCTGCCACACTGCACACATTGTACGGGAATGGTTTGAGGAACATGATGAAAAGTTCAAGGTGTTGCCCTGGCCTCCAAATTCCCCAGATCTCAATCCTATTGGATTGTTGCCATGGACCAGCAAGTCCGATCCACGGCGGCTCCACCTCGCATCTTACAGGACTTGAAGTATCTGCTGCTAATGTCTTGGTGCCAGATACCACAGAACATCTTCAAGGGTCTAGTAGAGTCCATGCCTCGGAGGTTTGGCACACTTTTGGAGGTACACAGAAGATCAACAGTATATTAGGCATAGGTCATAGATCATAATGTTTTGGCTCATCAGTGTAGTAACGTATGTTAAGGTCATACTGACATGATCAGGGACTTTGTTATAAATAAACTTCAGCCACTAATTTACCTTGAAAATATATGCAGAGCGGAAGGTGCTACACACAGCCAGGAACAGCTCAAGGTTTGCCAAACTTTACCATATTTTACTCTTATAATTAGTTCTTCTGGTATCAGGAAAATATATTTAGTATCTTCCATCCTCCATAGTACTTTATTGTGACTGGAAGACCAAATAGGAATTGTTCATGTATATATTTGGGAAGTAATGTGTCATCTTTCTGATGCTAGAAAGTTGCTTTGAGTTCTGAAAATTACAGTATGTTTTCATACAGTAGTAGAATGGACTCATATCTCCAAAAGATCAAATACAATTTGATTCCTCATGATATGAGCCCTTAAAATTAAGAGCCCTTATTATTTCATGAAAAGCCCCATTTGCCTTATACCTCACCACATAAGTTATGCAGAAATGTTTTCTTTCATCACAAGATTCTAAGACCCAACAATTCAATAGCCCCTTTGTTTCCCATCCTGAATTGCCATCCAAGGAGGCAGCCCATATTCCCTCTCACTGTTATTCAATAAAACCCTCCTGACAGGTGTGATGGAGAGCCACTCAGTGCTAGAGCAGGACCCTCAAATATGAGGGGGGTATAAAATATGAGCACTCTGACAGCTCGCTTGCCAATCCAAATTAAAAAAGTTGGAGTGCTTGGCTTTACACTGCCCACAACGGTGTGGCCGTATTTCATACTGGCGGTGGAGCTGCTCTGCACATCCTCCATCCACTCTTGACATGGCTGGTAAATCTGGCCTCGTTTGGCCCAGTGTGTAAACAGTAATTCATCTCAGGCAGGAGCCAGGGACAGACCTCAGCTCATCTCCTGCAGTGCAGGCGTCTCTCGGAAGGAGAGATTTGTGGAAAACAGAAAGCATTTAGTTGTTCACATTTCAGAGAATATTGAAAAAGCAGTCAGTAAAATGTGAATCGGCAAAAACAAAAGAAGAAGAATGTGAATGTGAAAGTGGAGATTGAGGGTAAAAAAAGACTTAAATATTGACCTGTTTCTCACCCACATCTATCATATTGCTTCTGAATATATGGATTTAACCACTGGAGTCGTATGGATTACCTTTATAGTGCCATGATATGCTGTTTGGACCTTTAAAGTTCTGGCCACCATTCACTTGCATTGTATGGACCGGCAGAGCTGAAATATTCTTCTGAAAATCTTTGTTTGTGTTGAGCAGAAGAAATAAAGTCATACACATCTGGGATGGCATGAGGGTGAGTAAATTATGAGATAATTTTCATTTTGGGAATCCCTTTATAGGGAGTGTTTATTCACATTATTGTCTGTGCAGATGTAAGTTTTAATATTAAGTTAATGTCGTGGATATAGCTGATTAAATTCACATATATAGGATGTGTTTGAGTGAGGTAATTAACCCTTTAGTAAAGTTCTTTGTTCGTCTGATTGTCCTGATTTTTTGTCTCATCTTTGTTATCATTAAAAAAAATACAAAAAAAAAACAAAACAAAAACAAAAAACACTTTGTCAACGAACATTTTCGTCAGTAATTTTGTTGATGAGAGTAAAACTGAACTTGAATACACTAGAACAGGCCATTCAGATCAAATGCGTTATTGTGTTAAAAAAGCTAGATGCAGTGTTATGGATATAAAATAACGGATGTGTCTTGAGATGCACTTTGATGCAAACCTGACACAGCTTTTAAAAAACACAGCAAAATGGGCAACAAATTTGATCTCAGTGATTTCGACCATGGCATGATTATTGGTGCCAGATGGGCTGGTTTGAGTATTTCTGTAACTGATGATCTCCTGGGATTTTCATACAAAACAGTCTCTAGAATTTACTCAGAATGGTGCCAAAAACAAAACAAAATCCAGTGAATGGCAGTTCTGTGGACAAATATGCCTTGTTGATGAGAGAGGTCAACGGAGAATGGCCAGACTGGTTCGAGCTGAGAGAAAGGATATGGTAACTCAGATAACTACTCTGTACAATTGTAGTGAGCAGAATAGCATCTCAGAATGCTCAAAACGTCGAAGCTTGAGGTGGATGGGCTACAACAGCCGAAGACCACATCGGGCACTTTATTAGGACCATAGCGTTCCTAATATGCAAGCTATGTTTTGCTGGTCCACAGGATGAAAATGTATATTGGTCTAAGCTGTTTTTTGTTTTTTTGTTTTTTTGTTTTTCAACATGGTAGGCTAAATTTCAAACACATAACTTTTAAGAAGGGATTGCTGAACTTTGGCCACCCAAACCACAATCAAACAGTGTACTGATTTACACTAATGGTCTCCTCATGTATATGTTGATTCAGCAAGCTTGAAGCAGAGTAGCTAACAGAGCTGAAAACACCAAATTATTTTTTTTCTTTAATTATCAGCTGTAGGAGCTGAAGATTGACTCTGCTAACATCTGCTAACAACCATTAAACATTTATGTGTAAATTCATGCAAACTCAATGCAGCTTTCACCACAATCAACACCTACATGTTGGTTTGTCCGTAAACAACGTTCAAGGTTCATAAACTCGTGCAGGATTTGTTAAGTAGAGCAAAGCTAAGCTCTCATTTGTTGCAAAATCTCAATAAGCCTCCCTCCCCATCTCTCGTTAAAACAGTTACACCTTAAAAAAAGCATGTCATATATTTACATTTATTCATTTGGCAAACAAATGTATCCAAATGTTATCCAAATTGACTTGATGGTTTGGTGGTCTGAGCTGGTTTAAGATAGTCTTAGCTGGATTAAGCTGGTCTCTCAACCATGTGGGGTGCGTTTCCCATACAATGACGTGACTCATTGCTTTGCCACCATAGTACGATGCATCACTAGAGAAACTAACTAGCTAGTCACGACTGTTTCCCGAAACCCTAGTAACTAGGTTGCACATCCATCGTTCGAACCACGTTGGTTCAACAATGTAGAGCTGTCATTAATGATATTACTCAGGGGGTGGGGTAATAACTTCTGCAGAGATCGAATGGAAATCAAATTATAACAGCTCATTTACATGGACAGAAAGCCGTTTATTGTGAAAAAAACAGCTTGAAATAGACATTTACGTTTATATGCACTTTGTAAGTGGTGTACTCTTTACTACAGTAAAAAAGCGGTTCGGTCAGTAAGCAGCTCCACAGCAACATTATTTCCTCATGACACTGCTGTAAATAACGAACATGGCATCTGAGGACTACTTCTGTTATTTACTGTTCTCTGTTGTTTCGTTTTATTTTCACATTTCCTCTGTTGCTAGTGTGTTTGTTTTCATTGTGACCTGTCGCAGCATTGAGCTGCAATAGTGGGTTTTCCCTCTTACCTCACTTTACGCCACTTGAGCACATACATATGCACACTTTTCAAAAACCAGTAAGAATGGCACTTTTATTCTTGACACAATGCAAGATACAGAATTAAATATATATGGAGTGAAAGATACAGACTGGGTCTGGAAAATGGGGCTCTGGTGAAGCTGTGTGGTGCTGCATGGCAACTTTTCAGTGACAGAGAAGTTAAAACCCTTCACCATCTGAATCTAAATACAACATATAATATCCCATTTGATGACCAAAAATACATCCAGTAGTTTAACGTAGAAATGAGCACATAAATGTGATACTTGTGACTTGGTGCATCACAGTAGCATTGGAATGCCAGATCAAATGTAAGCAATTATTGTGTGAATCATGTCATGCAATGTCATTACTTCATTATCAACTACCAGAATAATGTCATTAGTAAATTATTTACTGTAAGTGTGATTAAGAATCCTATGCATGGAATGAAAAACAAACCTTTATTTTTGCAGTGGTGATGACCCACCATCACATACACTCAAACAGTCAAGTAACTAAAGCTGGCTATGTAAAGATTTTCTCAATACAAAAGATAATAGCCATGATAACATAAGTGTGTTCTGAAATGAACACACCCCAGCTGCAGATAAATCAATGACATTGACACCACAAACTAACAAGGAACTATGCTTCAAACCACAGGTGGAGAGCTGTAGTTCCAACTACACAACTTTTGCGACGCTGTTTGCAAATGTTCACTGGAACTATGGTTTCGGGAAACGCCAAATCGTTGAACTATGTTGGTAACGATGAAACTTGCGCCCATAGTTCGCTAACGATGCTTTTGGGAAAAGCACACAAGGTCAGTCTGGTCTTAGGATGGTGTAGCTGGTCTTCCAGCCTGGCCAAGTTGGTGTGCAAGCCAGTCTTCCAGTTTATCCATCTGAAAAGTGCCCAAATCTCCTTTAATACTAGCTGACTGACCAGCCTGACCGGATTGGGAGATCAGCGAGAATAATCAAACTAGTTTAGACATGTCAAGATTATGTGTCATATATTGTATGTCTTCCATAACCCATGATGACATGTCAGAAAACAGTGGAACTAAATCTATATTGTTGAGCAGAGAGGGTGAGAGATAAATAATTAGATGTGGCAGCTTAAAGTTGCTGTATTAAATTTAATTAAATTTGTATGTACATTGTTTTTAATTAAAATTATTTTATGATGAAGATAATATACACATCTTAGATAATATAAATTCTTAAAAATATTTGTTCTGACAGTCTGACAATCTGCTCTTCTAGCAGAGGTGGATCTGAGAGCTGCAAATTCATCGAGCAGCATTTGTCAAAATGAGCTCATTACCCACACCATTGGACTTTATTTATATTTGATTACAAATTAATTTGTTTTCTCTATTTTCTCCATTTATCTCTCAACAATATTAGCAAGCTATATTATATGTATTTATATTAAATTATTTACTGTAAATAGTCACTGACCACTTTTGATAGTTAATGTCAACATTTACTGAAGCTCCTGGCCCGATTTTATGTATTGCACTGCTGCCACACGATTGGCTGATTTGATATTCGCATGAATAAATTGTTGTACAGGTGTTCTTAATAAAGTGAGTATATACAGTATATACAGTATATATATATATATATATATATATATATATATATATACAGGTGCATCTCAATAAATTAGAATGTCGTGGAAAAGTTCATTTATTTCAGTAATTCAACTCAAATTGTGAAACTCGTGTATTAAATAAATTCAATGCACACAGACTGAAGTAGTTTAAGTCTTTGGTTCTTTTAATTGTGATGATTTTGGCTCACATTTAACAAATACCCACCAATTCACTATCTCAACAAATTAGAATATGGTGACATGCCAATCAGCTAATCAACTCAAAACACCTGCAAAGGTTTCCTGAGCCTTCAAAATGGTCTCTCAGTTTGGTTCACTAGGCTACACAATCATGGGGAAGACTGCTGATCTGACAGTTGTCCAGAAGACAATCATTGGCACCCTTCACAAGGAGGGTAAGCCACAAACATTCATTGCCAAATAAGCTGGCTGTTCACAGAGTGCTGTATCCAAGCATGTTAACAGAAAGTTGAGTGGAAGGAAAAAGTGTGGAAGAAAAAGATGCACAACCAACCGAGAGAACCGCAGCCTTATGAGGATTGTCAAGCAAAATCGATTCAAGAATTTGGGTGAACTTCACAAGGAATGGACTGAGGCTGGTGTCAAGGCATCAACCACACACAGACATGTCAAGGAATTTGACTACAGTTGTCGTATTCCTCTTGTTAAGCCACTCCTGAACCACAGACAACATCAGAGGCATCTTACCTGGGCTAAGGAGAAGGAAAAACTGGACTGTTGCCCAGTGGTCCAAAGTCCTCTTTTCAGATGAGAGCAAGTTTTGTATTTCATTTGGAAACCAAGGTCCTAGAGTCTGGAGGAAGGGTGGAGAAGCTCATAGCCCAAGTTGCTTGAAGTCCAGTGTTAAGTTTCCACAGTCTGTGATGATTTGGGGTGCAATGTCATCTGCTGGTGTTGGTCCATTGTGTTTTTTGAAAACCAAAGTCACTGCACCCGTTTACCAAGAAATTTTGGAGCACTTCATGCTTCCTTCTGCTGACCAGCTTTTTAAAGATGCTGATTTCATTTTCCAGCAGGATTTGGCACCTGCCCACACTGCCAAAAGCACCAAAAGTTGGTTAAATGACCATGGTGTTGGTGTGCTTGACTGGCCAGCAAACTCACCAGACCTGAACCCCATAGAGAATCTATGGGATATTGTCAAGAGGAAAATGAGAAACATGAGACCAAAAAATTCAGATGAGCTGAAGGCCACTGTCAAAGAAACCTGGGCTTCCATACCACCTCAGCAGTGCCACAAACTGATCACCTCCATGCCACGCCGAATTGAGGCAGTAATTAAAGCAAAAGGAGCCCCTACCAAGTATTGAGTACATATACAGTAAATGAACATTCTTTCCAGAAGGCCAACAATTCACAAAAAATGTTTTTTTTATTGGTCTTATGATGTATTCTAATTTTTAGAGATTGAATTGGTGGGTTTTTGTTAAATGTGAGCCAAAATCATCACAATTAAAAGAACCAAAGACTTAAACTACTTCAGTCTGTGTGCATTGAATTTATTTAATACACGAGTTTCACAATTTGAGTTGAATTACTGAAATAAATGAACTTTTCCACGACATTCTAATTTATTGAGATGCACCTGTATATATATATATACAGTATATGCAACCTCAATTCTGAAAAAGATGGGACTGTATTAAACATGCTAATAAAAACAAAAATGAGTGATTTGTAAATTATATTCACCCTTTGCTATATTGAAAGCACTAAAACTACACATTATATGATGCTTTACCCTGTGAATTTCATTTTTTATTTTTTTATGAACAGTAATTTCAAATCAGATTATTGCAACACTCTCCAAAAAAGTTGGGACAGTCGAGTGTTTACCACTGTGAAACATCACCATTTCTTCTAAGAACACTTATTAAGCATTTGGGCAATAAAGACACAAGTTTGTTAAGTTTAGAAATTTGAATTTTACCCCATTCATCCATTATACAGGTCTTCAGCTGCACAATTGTACAGGGCCTTCATTGGGCTTCATAATGTGCCACACATTCTCAACTGGAGACAGGTCAGGACTGTAGGCAGGCCAATCTAGCACCCACACACTCTGCTTATTCGACCAGTATGTAGTTTAAAGGTGTTCTGCTGGGACGTCCCTGGAAAAGATGGTGCTGGATGGCAGTATATGCTGCTCCAAAATTTTTACATATCTGTCTGCATTCATGGTGTTCTAACAGATGTGCGAGTTACCCATGCCATGGGCACTGACATACGCCTGGCCCATACAGACACTGGATTTTGGACCTGATGCCAATAACAGCTTGGATGGCCCTTTTCCTCTTTGGCCTGGATAACACAACGGCTTTGTATTTCAAAAACTTTTTGAAATGTGACTCTACAGACCAAAAAACACAGTTCCACTGTTCTACTTTCCATCTAAGATGAGATTGAGCCCAGAGAAGTCGGCAGCGCTTCTGGACAGTGTTGATGTAGGGCTTCTGCTTTGCATAGTAAAGTCTTAATTTGCATCTGTGGATGCAGCAGCGAGTGGTGTTGACTAACAAAAGCTTGCTTAAGTTATCCCAAGCCCATGTTCATGATATCCACTACAGATGAATGTTTTTTAAGACAGTGATATCTGCGGGATCAGTGATCACGTGCATTTAAAAGTGGTTTTCGTCTTGCCCTTTACGCACCGAGATTTGACCTGATTCCTTGAATCATTTAACCATATTGTTGACTGTAGAGGGTGAAATGCCCAAAATCCTACCAATTTGTCTTTGAGGAACATTGTTCTCAAAGGGCTGGATTGTTTGCTTAAGTATCTTTTGGCAAATTGACAAGTCTTGAGCGGTCCTTGCTCTTGAAGGACTAGGCTGTTTTTGGAGGCTCTTTATACAGCATACAGTATTATGACACAATTGCCTCAACTGTTTAAACTCTCCTGTTTCACTTGGCCTTGTTATTTCAATGTTGCAATCATCTGATTTGAAATTACTGGACATTTTCAAAAAAAAACTGTGAAATTCACAAGGTAAAACATCATATAATGTATAGTTGTAGTGCTTTCAAAATTAGAATCAGAATCAGCTTTATTGCCAAGTATGCTTACACATACAAGGAATTTGTCTTGGTGACAGAAGCTTCCAGTGCACAAACAATACAACAACAAGACAGAAACAAATAAAAAAAAAGAATAAAAATAAAAAGTGAATAGAAAATATATTATATATAGAAATACACAATAGGACTATATATATATATATATATATATATATATAAACTGTTCCTGTGCCTGGCAGTTCCAGTGCTCAGAGCTCTGTAGCACCTGCCAGAAGGCAACAGTTCAAAAAGGTAGTGGGCAGGGTGTGTGGGGTCCAGTGTGATTTTTCCAGCCTTTTTTCCTCACTCTGGAAGTGTACAGTTCTTGAAAGGAGGGCAGGGGGCAACCAATAATCCTCTCAGCAGTCCGAACTGTCCTTTGTAGTCTTCTGATATCCAATTTCGTAGCTGCACCAAACCAGACAGTTACTGAAGTGCAGAGGACTGACTCAATGACTGTTGAGTAGAACTTTATCAGCAGCGTGGAACTTTCTTAACTGGTGAAGGAAGTACAACCTCTGCTGGGACTTTTTCACAGTGGAGTCAATGTGGGTCTCCCACTTAAAGTCTTGTGAGATGGTAGTGAACTTCCTCCTGAAGTCCACAATCATCTCCACCGTTTTGAGCGTGCTCAGACAGCTGCAAATGTAATTGGGTTACTATAGCAACTGAGAAATTATATATACAGTGTATATATATATATATATATATATATATACCGATCAGCCACAACATTAAAACCACCTGCCTAACTTCAAACTTTTGACCAGTAGTGTGTATATATACAGTATATACATACATACATATATATACAGGGTTGGGGAGTAACGGAATACATACAACGGGATTACGTATTTAAAATACAGAATATAAGTAACTGTATTCCACTACAGTTCCAATTTAAATCATTGGTAATTAGAATACAGTTACATTACTGAATACTGAAGAGATTACTTTGCATTTTACTGTCATTTGTTTCATTTAATATTTAGTCCTTTCAGACGGAAAACATTTATACATATAAATGATGCGATCCAAAGTGCATTTGAACAGTGGTGAAATAAACCTTGTGTAAATTGTCAGCTTTACGCTAAGCTAAAATGCTATTTCTAGCTATTTTACATGCACGTTACCAGGCACGATCATATTTTTTTGGAAGAAAATTCACGTTAGATCATAATTTCTTTTTTTCTATTAAGACCTTTGATATTAGGGAAAAAATCATATACTTGATAATAATTGTTGTATTGTTTTCCTATAAAAATATCAAAAAATCCTTAAAACAAGATCAATTTGCTTGATCTTGTTTTAGAAACAACACTGCATAAGATATTTAGGTTTTTCAGAGATTGTATTTTTAACGTGTATTTTGTCTTACTGTACTGGCAGAGTTGTCATAGTGAAAACAAGTGAAAAAATCTACCAGTGCTGAAGAAGTAATCCAAATTATGTAGTATATGTTACTGACCTTGAGTAATCTAACGGAATACGTTACATATTACATTTTACAGCATGTATTCTGTAATCTGTAGTGGAATACATTTCAAAAGTAACCCTCCCAACTCTGTATATATATATATATATATATATATATATATATATATATATATATATATATATATATATATATACACACACAGGTCTTGGCCGCATAACGGTTCCATATCACTTCACCAAATTATTTCAGTTATTTCAAAGAGCCTAAAGGCAACCACAACAAAATAACCAATTAAAAACAAAGACATTAGTTAAAGATAATCAGTTAAGAACATCAAACAATGTCTAAAATATCCTACATTTATTAAAAAGAGCCCTCGAGCTCCCTCAACTCCCCCACGTGCACACACACACACACACACACACACACACAGTGAGACTCGAGTCACGACCAACAAATAGAGCCACACACCCGTGACTTGATCAATACAGCAATTTCTATTATCCTAAATAATTTTGAATGTTTCAATGTATTTCGCCCTAATCAGCCTCACATAGCTATAGTGGAACGCACCGCACTACCTCCCCCCACCCCGTTTCACTTTCACACATACACACGCAGAGAGAGAAATGCAGCACATCCTTCATTGCTAGCTCTAAAATGACGTTAGCAACAAGGCTTGAGCTACATCAAAGCTAGATACACTTGATCAATACAACAGTTTCTATATTATCTGAAATATCTGTGGGAAAAACCCTCGCACTCTCCCTACACCTCTCTCACACACACTCCTACACTCATGGACACACAGACATTATACGCTTAACGCACACACTTAAGGCCCAAACATACACGTGAAAGAAAAACAGTCGTCATGTCAGCGCACCCCTTCATCTCAGTGGGGATGAAAAAAGTTGTTAAGGTTTATAAAGGGAATATGGCGACAAGCATCATGGCGATTTTGAAGCGAGGTTACTTCTGACGAGAGCTGCAACAAAATCCCAGAAGTGATCTCTCTCAATTTATGAGTTTCTCTCTTTTGATCCCTCAAATACAAACTCACACACACATGCACAAACGCACTACCTTATTACTCCAGTAAGTCCTCCAGTAAAGCAGCGCAAGCCTCACAATCCTCTGTTGTTAGTTCTAAAGTGACGTTTTCGAATTAGCAACGAAGGCTCGGACTGTATTAAACCAAGACGCTGAATCCGTGGCGAAAGAAAGTAGTTCCAGTCATAGGAGTGTTTTAGGGACAAAAACCAGAAAATGTCTTGAGATAAAACCCTGAACAATGCTTAAGTTGTGGTAACCATGGTATAAGCAGAATAATTGACTCTGGCCCATTGAATTTTTGAAAAATAATGCACACCCGAGGTGCAACGGTCACTCCCACGCATTCCCACCTCGGGTGTGCATTATTTTTCAACAATTCAGCGGTCCGTCGTCAATTATTCCTTACATATATCACATTTTTTCCCCATTCTGATGGTTGATGTGAACATTAACTGAAGCTCCTGACCCGTATCTGCATGATTTTATGAACTGCACTGCTGCCACACAATTGGCTGATTAGATAATCGCATGGATGATTGTTGGTGCCAGATGGGCTGGTTTGTGTATTTCTGTAACTGCTAATCTCCTGGGATTTTCATGCACAACAGTCTCTAGAATTTACTCAGAATGGTGCAAAACAAAAAACATCCAGTGAGCAGCAGTTCTCTGTGTGGAAAAGACTTGTTGATGAGAGAGGTCAACAGAGAATGGCCAGATTGGTTCGAACTGACGAAGTCTACGGTAACTCAGATAACCACTCTGTACAATTGTGATGAGAAGAATATCATCTCAGAATACTATTCTGAGATGCGGGTTGGCACTGTTTTGGCGGCACGAGTGGGACCTACACAATATTAGGCAGGTGGCTTTAATGTTGTGGCTGATCGGTGTGTATATATATATATATATATATATATATATATATATATATATATATATATATATATATATATATATATATATATATATATATATATATACTGTATATATAATTTCTCAGTTGCTATAGTAACCCATGTCTCCTCTAAGGTGAGACATAGAAGTCAAACTTAATGAGTCATATCGCTGGATCTAAACTGGAATCAAGGGTGGGTATCGTCCCCCTCCCTTTTCAAGAAAACGGACACTAAAAAATGCTCTTTTATATTAATGCAGCAAAATCGATGGCATTGAAGCCTTAGTGCCATGGCAACAAAAATAGGAGAGCCAGAATGGAGGAAAGGGTACAGAAAATTCCCAGAATCAGTGGCATAAAATATGCAGCAAACTAATCTCTAATTGATCACACAGATGCACACATATGGCAGTACACAAGCAACACAGATTAATTAAATGTAATTTGTTATAGCTGAGTAAAATTGCAAGTGTTAATTAATTTTCATGCCATGCTGAAAAAAGGTGATCTGCGGAGAGACACAGTTGGTGAAATATTTTGAAAAGCAGCATAATTAAAAATGGATTCTTTTTTTTTTTTTTCTGTTTTTTTTTTTTTTTTGCAAGGATACTAGGTATGGAAATAACACATCTTTTGTTTGAATCTGCTGTCTTTCCACTAATCTTTAAGTGACAAGCACTCATGAAAGCTATATAGGAGGAACAAATTTGTATAAGCTGCTCACTTTTTCAGAGTTCTGAATTTGTCCTTGAGTGTGGCATAGTTTCTCTCTCTCTCTCTCTCTCTCTCTCTCTCTCTCTCTCTCTCTCTCTCTCTCATCCTCATCCATCCTTCATTTCTTTCTTGCATACTATTTGTCCTCATTTTTCACTTCTCTCTATCCACCTCATACTTTTTCTGGCTTTCCTACCCTATTATCTAATTTCTTTTTCTTCTCCCAGTGAGAAACTCATTTCTCATTTTCCACCTACTCCTTCCCTCCATATTTTACCAGTATTCTCTTTCTCTCTTTCAATGTTTATCTCTCTCAAACACAAAATAATTTCATATGGATTTTGAGAGTGGAGGTGGCAGTTTAATGGTTGTCAATCATGCATGTTACCTTGATGACAGATGTGAGGAACTGACTCAAATAATTATCACACATTGAGTTCTCTTTAATTCGTATTACTTCTCATAGACTTGGAATTCTGCACCATATCTGCAGTGTCAGACAAATTGTCTCACTTCCTCACAAAACACACTGGTATAAAGCTTAACACCACAGCTTTAGGTTTTTTTAGTGTTCTTGTAGCTCAACTAGTAGAGCATGGCACTAACACAACATCAGGGAATAGGTTTCCCCCCTTAATGGTTCCTATATAAAATAGAAAGGGAACACCATTTGTTGTGGTAATGGTGATTTATAACTGTTCATTTATAACTAAGCAGGTCTGGTGTGTGTCGGTTGGTGCTGCTCTGGGATTGGATGAAGGAAGTTGTGGGTGCTGGACAGGGACATGCATAACCACATCTGATTGGGAAAAAAATATATAGTGGCACCTGGGATCACCGTTCATGTGGACATAAAGTAGTAAGGACAAATACTTATATGAAACAGTGGGGGCACTGATGTACGAGATGTACGAGATACACTGAGGCAAATTTAGTTATTGTAGGATGGGGTTAAAAGGGCTGAAACCTGGCAGTCAGTCAGTGACTCAACAGACAGTGATTTAAGATGAAGGCATCTTTTAAAGGGATAGTTCACCCCAAAATTAAAATTCTTTCATAATTTACTAACCCTTGTGTTGTTCCAAACATGTATGACTTTCTTTATTCTGTGGAATACAAAAGAAGTTACAAAGAAAGTTCAGTCTCAGTCACCATTCACATTCATTGTATATATATATATATATATATAAAGATGCAATGAAAGTAAATGATGACTGAGGCTAACATTCCTTAACATTCTGCCTCCAGTTGTTGTCCACAGAAGAAAGTTACATGGGTTTGAAACAACATGATTGTGAGAAAATGATGACATAATCTTAATTTTTGGGTGAACAATCCCTAGATGAAGGCATTTTAGTTGGGATATAGGATGCTATGAAAACAGTGGATTTGTACATACCTCAATCCCTTCCTACCTCCGTATATTGCATGAGAAAGCAGTATTTTTTAATGTCTGGATACAGCTATTGTTGAAATGTCTCCCAGAAAATAATAATCACACCAAGACCTCAATAGAACTATTATAAACTTAATGATAAGGATCTTACAGAACAAGCAGTATGTCTGTTCAGCTGTTTCTGCCCATATCTGTGACTGCCTTCAAGTTATTCCTGGAAATTAACCCAGTAAGGACTAATAATGTTTCAAATGGACAGTATTTCTTCTGGCTTATTTAATTACTGGCTAATATACTCATATTTTCTTTTTTAGTCTATGAGATGCTGTCACTCCCTATGTTTTGTCTTCCACAACTAAGTGCCCCCGTAAAAGTATTTGGACACTTAAACCACACTCAAAAATTTATGAATATCATTGCATTATATACAATGTTTAACCAAGTGTCAAATTCATATTAAAGAAATAAAGCACAAACATACTTTACAAAACATACAGTTTAAGCAAAACATTTCACAAAAAAGAACTGTCATAGGTTTTAAATTTCAGACAAAACATGTCTGTCTGTCTGTCTATCTACCTGTCTGTCTGTCTGTCTGTCTGTCTTACTGTATGTATATTACTTGATGTCTAATTAGATACTGTACTGTATGTACATTATGTATTTGTAATAAACTAAAGCTGACAGTTCTGTTGGATCTTTAGTTTGAGGCAATGTGAGTCTCTATATTTTGTGTGTGTGTATTTACTGGGAGGAGATCTGCGATGGACCACTGAGCAGTGTTACAATTCACTGTTGTCTGCTGTGTGTTTTGCCTCTGTCATCTGTTCCACCCGGACTACACTTCCCATAATCCCCTGCTCTGATCACTTCCAGCTGTTCCCCATTGTTCTCACCTGTGTTCCATTCACTCATTAGTCTTTGTCTATTTAATGTCCTGTTGTTTGCTCATTTCTTGTCAGTAGTTATGTGTACCTCCAGTGTATTTCCTGTGTTTTCCCATCGTGGATGTTTTCTTTGTTCCTGTTTTACCCGTTATCCTGTACTTTATTTATTAAAGAATGTTTCATTGCACCTAGATCCAGCCTCCTGTGACCTCCTTCCGAATGTTACAAGCAGAGAGTGTGGCATTTTTGTTCTCATAATGTACTATCAAAAATCTAATAAAGCTCAACTCTCACTCATATACAGAATTTCATGGAAAGAACAGAGCTTCCACTGAGAAAATAACAGTGAAAGTACTCACGGACACACACTGGCAACAATATACAGAGACATAGTTCTCTAAATCTGTATTTTTTAAAGAGCCTGTATAAAGCATAGCTGGGTCATTACTTTTGTGAAGTACCTTTTGAACTCTTTAACTCTTTTCAGAAATGAATATGATTGTAATGAAATTTAAAAAGTATTTCTATAAATGGGTATACCAGACTTCATGAGGGTGTGAACGAAGTTTTTTTTAAACCATTTTTTAAATTGTGAAATTATCCCTCTGATTTGTGTAATTTTATCAAACATTTAATGTTTTACAGTTAGACAAACCAACTCATACCACAAAACATCACATAATTTGTAAAATCCACTGCTAATACCTATGGATTGTTGTTTTCCCTCCAAAAATGATGATGTAACTTCCTAAAGGATGATGCCATTAAGAAAATGGCTAATTAAAAGTATATTACAAATGACTAATAAGATGGGAAATAAAATGTATTCATATTTTTAATTGTGATTAAAAAAAAATAATCGACTTACAGCCCTAATATACATATACAGTGTGTATGTGTGTATATATATATAAATATATATATATATATATATATATATATATATATATATATACACACATGATCTCATCTGCTTAAACTTCATCTAGGGGGGTTTAAACTAAATTGTCAGTATGCTTGTGAAGGTTTTCATTCAGTGTAGTAGATTGTATTTTTAATTAAAGTTTCCATTCAGACTTAAATTAAATAATGATTCAAAGCTTTCCCTAGTTTAAAAAAAAAAAAAAAAAAAAAACTTATGCTAAGTTTATTCTTGGATGCTTCAGTATACTTAAGTGTATTACTAGCAGACTATAAACTGGTATGCTTAAACTCTGCTAAATTGGAACAACTGATTTTGTACTTTAGTTTGTCAAAAGCAGTGCTGTGGTGCAAGTAAAGATGTGTTAAGTATACTTGGTTGTGCTAAAATGGAACTATTTCAAGTATTCTTTAATACAGGGACTAAAAACGGTTCAAGGAATGAAAACGAAAACCGAAAATGACCAAAATTCTTTTGCAGAATGTAACCAAAAACCGGAACTAAGTGATTTTCAATTGTTCCGGAGTGAAAATGTTATTTTAAATGCTGGTAACCAGTTATAACCGATTAATTTTGGTCTGCTTATTTTTTCATGAAACTAAAGGCCAAAGGGTTTATCACAGTACATTTTTGGAACTACAAGTCAAGTCATTTTTATTTGTAAAACGCTTTTCACAACACAAATCATTTCAAAGCAGCTTTATAAGAAATATTAAATATGATTGTAAAATGTGCATCAAAATTATATAATTAAATAATAATTGTATTTAGAACCCCTGTGAGCAAGCTGAAGGCGACTGTAGCAAAGAACACAAAACTCCAGAAGATGTTGTTTAATGGAGAAAAATAATCTTGGGAGAAACCAGGCTCACTGTGGGGGCCAGTTCCCCTCTGGCTAAACAACATGAATATAATGCCAATATTAGTTGTTTGTGTGCAGTGCACAACTACACCACTTCATGTTGCCCGAAAAACTTAAACATGTGCTTTGATCCTGAAGGAAACTGCTACATCACACATTTCTTTGTCTAATTGCCCATTATGGATGTCACATTCTGTGAAAACCTTTTTAACAACTATTTATAATTACTACATATACATGCACAGCTAATCCAGGTACAAGGGAAACATTACTAGAGGTAAAAAGTACATTTCTCAGTTGTTTCCAAGTCTTCACTGAAGTCTTCAGTCTTCACCACACTTTCTTTTGCTTATTTTGGTGAGGCAAGTGGCTTATTTTGGGCTTGTTTTTCCAGACCATGTTGCTTGTTTCTTTTGTGAGGTCTGGCAACACTGCAGTTGGTATTTTGCCCACCCCTCAGTGCAGAGTACTGTCATTTTTAAAAGAATGTTATTAACCATTCTTTTATTTTGTTCTAACCGGTAACCTATTGGAAAGGAGGCTGTGGAACTTCTGAACTAGAACGAAAAAAATACAGTTTTTGCTCAGAAATGAAAAACATTTAGTTTTTAGTACACTTTAAATATTTACCCTTGTATTTTTTTTTTTTTTTTTTTTTAAATACACAGAATTGATTCAAAGCGAACTTATAATGTATTTTGGTGACATTACAATTGCAACTCCATTACACTGTAAGAGTGCTGGACATACATTAATGTTATACTGAAAATATACTGCTGGATATACTGAATTTCGGCTGGCATTTATATGTTCTTCTGGTATTTGCATTAATAGTATTATAACATGGTTATTACTATGAAAAAAAATGGGGACTCAAGCATTATGAGTTTTATCCCATTGTTAAACAACAACGATAACACTGAAAAATTACACTTAGTATTTCATTGTTTCACACAGGATCACAGCTGTCTCAAAGCAACACTAATCTCATCCAGGGTAACTAAAAATTTCCCCTTTTCATAACATAAAATGACATATGTAATATTAGGCTGAACTCAAAACATAACTATAACCCCAACTTTTAAATGTTAGTTAATAAAACTCCCAAAGAGTCCCCAAAACCTACACATACCTACCTAATTAATTATGCAAACACAACAGCCAGTAGCATGTCCCCAAGCAGTCACATAGACTGTAATGTATGTAGTTTTTAACATAGGAAAACGAGCCATTTTCTCCTATGCACAAAGAAAAGTGAAAAAAGCAGATGTCTGATTAGTCCATATAATCACTGATCTACAAAGGCTATTTTTTTATTTTTTATTATTATAATTTTTTTATATATTAATACACAATAAGACAAGATTGATATCGAAGAACAGTCATAAAGTCAACAGCATTAGACAAAGTAGGATAATGAACAAATATTGCTTTGTACCCTATTATTGGGTATAATGAAATTGCTTTAACTCTTACATCTTCAAGTCATACAATGTCGAATGCAATATGCTGCTTTAAAAACAGTATAAAACACAAAATATTGTGTTTGTGCGACGTTGTTGAATGCAGACACAAGCAATAAAATACTGTCAAACGATTTAATAGATACATAAAGAGGAGGAACCCATACACAAGAACATGCAGTTGAACCAACACAGTGTTCCAGTAGTGCCATCATCAATGGCTTAACAGACAGCATTTCATTTTGTTGAAAAAAACATTTTGATCAGCAGTTTGTGTGAACTGAATATAATGATAAGCACATAGCCAGTCTATCTCAGAGGAAGCAGATTTAAAACTTTTTAGTTTAATTTGATTATATGATTTATCCAACAATTCCTTTTTTTGTCAAACAAATAGTTGAGCAGTTCTTCTTCTGTTTTTAACAGGATGGGTTAAAGACTGATGTAACCACTTTTTGCAACAGTTGCAACTTCTGTACCTACTGTTGTTACTTTGCAGCAAACAATTGCAACTGTGATTGAACAGGGCCGGAGTATGACGAACTGCTCTGCTTTACCTGCTGTTGCAGGTATAATATTTAAGCGGCTGTCCTGCTGTGTAAATAAATCTGTGGATATTGTGAAGTCTCTTGAATTCCTTACATGGTGAGAGTCATGTGACTTTGCCTGTGATGAAAGCCTAAAATGAAAGTGTTTGACTAAAGTTAAGTATGATTGTATTCTAAACCATACGTTAGATGAGTCTCAGGAAACTATTTTCATTAAAGTACGTAATAATTGTGTTGTATCTCTTTCAATTCTACGCAGGTGGGATTTTTTTTTCTTTTTTTTTTCTCAAAAGCATGTTCTTGCTTTTAGACTTTGTTTCACAAGTGGACTAGTCATCATAAGTAAAGGCTTTTTCCATATTGCCTGAACTGAAGAGTGCCTTCAATGTTTTCCTTTGTTCAAAGAAAACCTTCTTTCTGAGCATCCAAAGCATAGTGTATCATATTTCTAGTGTAGATTTTTTTTTTTTTTTTTCAAAAGTGGACAAATATTAATGCCAGCACATAAGAGTAACAAAAGCTCTGTTCCAAACCTAGTGAGCTGCCTACCTAGACGGCATTTTAAGAAAGGAGTGTTGTTTGCTATTGTAACTGGTCCTACTCGACCCGCTCCGAGTGGGATTCGAACCGCCGTCTCCAGGATGGGAGTCAGGCATGCTAACGAGAAGGCTAAAGGCGTCGATCGCTAGTGTGCCTCTTGAGGCCAAGAGAGTGAGGTTTACACACTGCACAGCTACCTACCAGCTGGCTACCATTACACTCACCCCCCTAAACCTCACTCCCTTCTGGGTCATGGCACCAATGTAACCGGTCCTACTCAACCCTGCTTCGAGCGGGATTTGAACCGGCATCTCCGGCATGGGAGGTGGGCGCGAATGAGGAGGCTAAAGGCTATAGCCTCTAACGTCAGTCACTAGTGTGCCTCTTGAGGCCAAAGGAGTGAGGTTTACACACTGCACAGCTACCTACCAGTTGGCTACCTTTACACTATACCAGACTCAACCAGCCACGGCCGACAAAGGGGCAGGACATTCTATTAAATTGCGTGATTGGTGATTTTTATTCCTTTGGCGTCATTTCTTCTTGTCGTGATTATCAATGATCGCTTTGCTTAGCACCTCAGCCCCACATTGTTTACACTTTTTTGTGGAAATCAATCTATAAATGGCTTACACCGGGCATGTTCGTTGACACGGTGAGATTTGCCACAACAGCTTGAGGCAGTCTATACTGGAAGGGTCAAAGTGAACATTCTAAATGACGTCCAGAAAGCGCAAACCAAGTCAAGTCATTTTTATTTCTATAGTGCTTTTCACAGTACACATAGTTTCAAAGCAGTTTACCAGAAAATGATGCTGTAATGTCTCAAAAGTCCTCATTGAGCAGTTTCATTGAAAAACATCATTAAAAATCATGCCTTAAAATAATTTATTTTGGCCCCCAAAGAGTAAGCCAAAGTTGACTGTGGCAAGGAACCAAAAACTCCATGAGATGTTAATGGAGGAAAAATAAAAGGAAGAGCCAGATCTGCTCTGGCTGGACTAATCAGCTTTGAGCTCAAGTACACCTCAGCAATGGTTAAAGGGATAGTTCACCCAATTCTCTCATCATTTACTTTCTTTCTTCTGCTGAACACAAACAGATATTTTAGAATAGTATCTCAGCTCTGTTGGTCCATACAATCCAAGTGAATGGTGGCCAAACCATTATTTTTATTCTGCCTTTATGTGATTTTTGGAGCTTGAAAGGTCTGGTCACCATTCACTTGCATTGTATGGACCTACAGAGCTGAGATATTCTTCTAAAAAAATCTTTGTTTGGGTTCTGCAGAAGAAAGAAGGTCATACACATCTGGGATTGCATGAGGATGAGTAAATGATGAGATAATTTTCATTTTTGGGTGAACTATCCTTTTAAATGGGTGAACAGCCTATATCCTACATTACTTTCAATTGAAACTGCTATAAACATTTACTTATTTTATTATATATATATATATATATATATATATATATATATAAATTTAAAAAAAAATGTGTGTCATTATAATTTTCTTGAAACATCTGCACAAAGTCCTCATTAAATTTCCACAACACAATGCTACAGCAAGCTGGACAGCAGCCATTTCTGGCGATCCCAACTGTTTCACCTCAACTCTTCGCTCTCCCATAGTGAGTAAAGTCCGAGGTTCGTTTTGGATTTGACAGTACTGTGATTGCCACGACACCTGGGAGCCGTCCCTGGGTAGGGTGATGCCAGCAGGATGTAATGTGTTTTTTTTTGCCAGGGTGAAAAATAGCATTGTCTCTTTTCAATTTGGTAGTCTGGTCCCTGGCGAGGGAGCTCGTGCCGACTGTGAGAAATGAGCACTGCCGGCTGGTGCGTTTGGCCTTTGGAGGAACATCAGGGCAGAGAGAGAGAGTCTGAGGCTGCACTGGACCAGTGAGCTACAGACACTTGCTCCACCTCCATCAGGGATTAGCCGAAGTCTGAAAATACACTGGATCAGAGTGAGATACCAATGAGACAGCCATGCAAAAGTAGAAACACATTCTGCACAGTCTACAGTGTAAAACACAAATGTACAGAATATAATCTGCACCGATGGGGATTACATGACTTCCGTTAGAGACAGTATAAGGGGAGGAGACAGACCACTCGTAGAAAAACAAATGCAGAAGTCTGTGTTAACCTGTGGTTTCAATAAACTGAGCAGTAAGCAGTAATCTACCAGCGCCCACTGCTTTTCATGAAAAATGCTGGTCAAACAAAGTCAGGTTTATTGACATTTTTAGACATTGCAGGTTTCTTCAGGAAAATACAGCTTTATCATACATCAAAGTAGACATATGAAACAAAGTGAGCTTTAAGACACAATAAGACGATATAGAGGATATAAGAGGATATAGATATGTGCATTATCATAATGTTAGATCACCTAATTAATATTCATAAGCCAAGATAGTAAGATTTGTACTGTGTACCTCACTTTTCAGATCATTCTCACGCTCCTACCATTAACTGGACCAGCCAGAATAATACCTTTTTTTCATCATCATTTGAACTAAATAAGTAAAATTTGTTGGATTGTATTTTTTCTTTTTAACGTTATTAAAAAATAATAATGAAAATAAACTGTTTTGGAGATTTTGGCATTTCTACATTCAAGTAAATAGGAGAAGTACTTATTTGCCTATAATCTTAGCTGCCCAGGGCATTACCAAGTGAACTGACTCTTCTTAAAAAAGGTTCTTATTGGGTCCTGGGTAGCTCAGTGGTAAAGACGCTGGCTATCATCCCTGGAGTTCACTAGTTCGCTAGTTCGAATCCCGGGGTGTGCTGAATGACTCCAGCCAGGTCTCCTAAGCAACCAAATTGGCCCGGGTGCTGGGGGGGGTAGAGTCAAATGGGGTAACCTCCTCGTGGTCGCCATAATGTGGTTTGTTCTCGGTGGGGCGCGTGGTGAGTTGAGCATGGTTGCTGTGGATGGTGTGAAGCCTCTACACGTGCTACAGTATGTCTCTGTGGCAATGTGCTCAACAAGCCACGTGATAAGATGCACAGGTTGGGATTTGTGAGGCTCTAATCACTACATGACCATGAGGACTTAAAAGCACATTGGGAATTGGGCATTCCAAATTGGGAGAAAAAAAAAAAAAAAAAAGGCTTTTATTTTTGTGCATGGTGACATCAACAGGAAAATTTTATCATCACCTTTATCATCAATCTGCGGTCCAGTGTAGCTATGTGACATAAATACTTTACTGTAATGGCTAAATATATTTGGATTGAGGTGCAAGTAATGTGAACCTAAACCATTTGTGTTTACAAAGCATGTGGACCACACAAGCATTGTAGACATCCGTTTATACCATAATTGCATTCACATAATGAGTGACAAGTGCGATTCAGAGGTTGCATTTGTCCCTCTTACATTACATTTTTACTCCACAGATGGCTAGGTTTATTTTATGGGGTTGGGTTGGGGGTTCAGTTTATGAAATATGCATTCATCTTCACTGTATAACAGCCTGTACACAGGGCCGTAGCTAATGGAGTGAAAGGTGGTAATGATTCTAGGGGCCCACAGGTCCAGGGGGGCTCTAATCAAATTTTAAACTGTACATATTCATATGAAAGGGGCCCCAGAATTCCTTGCTATGGCCCTGCCTGTACGGCTAAAAAAAAAATTGCTTCACAACTAGCTTTTTGTGTCCCTCTGTGGACATTACACACAAAAAAAAGACATAGAATAAAGTACGGGAGCTCCAAACCATCAGCAAAGATATAGGGAGCCCCTAACCTAACGCTTTCTATAACCTTAACCGTGTGTGGAAGTGATGCCCCCTTTTAGAGTTGGCACAACCCCCTTTTGAAGTAACCCTGCCCCTTTTGGAGTAACACCCCCCCCCCTCCCCCATTTGGAGATCTCCTGCCTGCAGCTATACCTACTTGGAAATATGGAGCTCACACAAGCCTATACTCCCAAAATCAATTACCGTTTTGGCCCCTTGGGGCAGTGTTTCAAATATCAGTAAGCACAGATTGACTTTAGCTAAAGAAAAGTCAACCTACTGTTTTTGACTTCACTGTGTGATTAGTATGCCTCACTCACTAACCGGAAAGCCCTTATTTGGAGGTGATTTTGGGCATGTTTTATGCAAATTATTAACTGTGGGTGACACGCTCCTAGATTTAAGCCACGTCCATACTAATACATTTTAATTTGAAAATGCATGCATTTTGCAAAATTATTCCTCTCATCCGCACTGGTCAAGTGTTTCCTCAAACGAATATGGAACATGTCAAAAACGCTCTCAATTTCTGCATACTTTGGAAAATGGATGATGTTAGGAAACTAAAAATGGGTTTAGTGTGGATATGGCCGGATTTATCAACATTAGAATGAAGGCAAGAATAAATGTAAGTGTGTACGCAATTGTTGTGAATCAACTAATGTATTTATTAGTGAATGAGACCCAATGTGTGTTTTTGTTTCTTACCCACATCATCTCCGCTCTTCATCAACATAGTGCCGAATTTGACAGAAATGGCAAATAGTGTGCAGTTCATTTACATGAGGTAAACACTGACCCACTGACTAGTCAACTACTGTATTTCTCTGGTCGACAAGTAAAAATGAGTAGTTGTGCAAGCCATACTGCGCACAAACCTCAAATTTACTATGCGAGGATAAATTACTGATGTTTATTTTTCATGACGTTTAACACTTTACAGAAGAATATTATGACGAATGAATTCTTTTGACAATCTCTTTACTGAACTTTATGATTTTAGAACTTTTCTCCACAGATTTGGAGCATGAGCTATTATTCATGCGATTTTACAGAAATGTCACTCTGACCATCTGCTTGTCCTTACATTCCTTCATTCTTCTCCTCCTGCTGACAGTAGATAAATTACAGTTTACAGCAGAGTGCCAGAATGTTTACTGTCTTTGGGAAAGTAAATACGTAATGAGCAAATTTAATGTATTATGCTCAGAGGAACTTAGAGGGAAAACAAGCTCTTCTAAGGATAATAGCATTTCTCATTCCCTTTAAATAAACTTGTAAAAAGCTGAAACAAAAAGCCAACTGTTAAATTAATACGCCTCATTTCAGTGTGCAAACAAAAACACTCCTTTGTTTCTATTGAAGTAAAAAGCTTTGTTGCATAAATCAATATGTATTCTGCAATGAAGCGGCTGTCTAACTGAATGATTCGCTCATTTAATTAGTTAATTGATGTAAATTATCACCATCAAGAATCTACTGTCATTAAAATTGCATCTGGGTAATAGCGAATGTTACAGGAGGGTGACGGCATGAAAGTGAAAGTAATTGGGGTAAGCCAATAAGACTACTTGTGCGTTGGACTTATCTGTGCACATGATATTAATAAGATAAACATGGTGACATCTGTACTTTAAAACATGCAGCTTTAAATAAATGTCATCCATTTGTGCTGGGTTTTTTTATTTTTTATTATTGTTTTTCTATGTAAACATATTTTAGCGCCTCTCACAGGAGTGCCACACTTTTTAGATACCAGGTACAAAAAGAACGTCAATTTCTTAAGGTGTCTTGAGAAACCTGCATTATATGCATTGTGCTGTGTCTAGCATTTTGTAGCGCAAGAAGTGCTAAATTAAACAAGCATACTTTTTGTGTACAAATGTTCTTTGTCTAAGAAAAAACAACAACATCCTGAGTTTTTGCATGCACCCCAATGGAGGATTCTGTTATTACGGCTGGTAAGCAGCCTCTAAAGGAAGACACCTTTGAATTTGAATGACTGTGACAGGTAAGGGGTGAAATATGTGGGAGTGAGGTGAGCTGGATAGTAAACAGTGGGAAAAATGAAAATGTAAATTCTCCCCATAATTTATCTATATTGAGATGTCATTTTGCACATGTAACTTGTTAATTTAGCCCAGCTTTTGTTAGGTTTTACATTTGCTTAATGCTGTATAATACATTTTACAGAATGTCACTTGGATATCATTGTTTTCTCAATGTAGATCTATCCATCCATCTTTTATAGCCACTTATCCTATGTAGGGTCACAGGTAGTGCTGGAGCCCATCCCAGCTGTCTCAGGCAATTTTGTATTTCCAATTCACTTGACCTGCATGTTTTTAGACTGTGGGGGAAACCGGAAAACCCATTTGAAACCCACACGAACATGGGGAGAGCATGCAAACTCCACACAGAAAGGCCCTGAGTGAACCGCGACTGAGGACCTTCTTGCTGTGAGGCGACAGTGCTACCCACTGACCCATGTGCCACCCTCAATGTAGATCTACTAAATAACATAAACCTGTTAATTCTTTAAAAAAAAAATAAACACTTAAAAAAATAAAAATAAATCAGGCTAATACAGTATTTATTGTGGTGGGCCAGAGAAATGGGAAATGTGACTTTTCACCAGGGCTGCCGATAAAGAGTACAACTGGACCTTTTGTCCCAGGCCCAGGCTTGAGGGGGGCCCAGAGTAGAGCGGGATCCACAGAAAGGCTATTCCATTTTGTATAGCGCATCTAACTGCTTTCAGCAGGACAAGCGGATATAAACACAGAGGCAGTGTGCAACCGCGAAAGCCGCCCGGGTAGTGCACGTTGATGGGATAACTGTCCGTAAATATTCTATGAGGAAATTCTATTTTGCCTATATTACCTGACTGACGTTCTTGCATTTTCTTAAAATGAAATTTTTTAATCCTATCCTCCTTTTAAACTTTCAAACCAAACCTATGCCCTTGAATTTGTGACAATTTTAACTTCCACTACCATTTTTTGGCATACAAATTAGCAGGTCAAAGATGATCAAACTTGAACTTTGGTATGTAGCAAAATATGACACTTCTTGACAAAATGCTTGCATTTCCGCTCTCCTGTGTTCACATATGTATGGAAGTAAGTAGAACACTAGTTTGACTGCTTCTTTTGACTGAATGCATAACTTATACTCCAGCTCTGATGTGACCTTACATGGAACATAACATTATTATAATTGAACTAAGTGAGGACCTTGAATCACACTGTATTTACAGTCCAGATCAGAAGGTAAAAACATTATTAGATAGGATTAAATGTAAAAAGTACTTTTTCTGAGTAATATGATATTATTAACCCTGTGTCAGACACACTCAGACCCCATAACATCCATAAGGCCATGTCCATCCATAAGCAGAACATTGTGTTCAACCAGATTATACAAACCAGAAAACATGACATTCTGAATTCTGCATTGTCCTCAGTTTAGTCTTGGCATTTTTGACATTTTTGTGGTACAAATTATTCCATTTAAAAGTGGTTGTGTGACACAAACAACATTTTGAACCTTGTTGGACCTTGAAATTACAAAAACATTGACGAAAACAAGAATAATTATTATTGGAAAATGACAGGAAAAAAAACATAAAACTTTAAACTTTATATGTTAACATATCTATATATAATATAAATATATATATAAGTTTAATGTTTAATTTTTAATCAGGTTTTTCTGACCTTTCAGAATGGAAGCATTCCTCAGCCGTCTGGCTATTAGACAGTCTGTGGGCGAGGGTCATCATTCATTAGTGTATGAGAGAAAAAGGTAGGAGGCCGTCGATATGGCTTTCTTACTTCCATCATGAAAGGTGGCGAATCTGAGCGTATTGGATGAAATGTTGAAATGGCAATTCCAGCCATGATCCTTCAAAACAGTCTGTTCATTACTGCCTGGGTTCATTTTTTACCTGGTGCAGCTCAGAGCCTTACCTAAGATTCAGCATTGGCTGGGGGAGAAAAAAAAAAAAAAGAAGATAGGTTCCTGAAGGAAATCACTGTATTATCTATATACACTAACCACCTGACCCTTGTGTAGGAACCATTATTCATATCCTCTCTCTCTCTCTCTACTTTTCTCCAAGCCAAATCAGACCTTAAACAGATAGTTCACCCAAAGAATGTGAATTATGTCATCATTTACTTAACCTCTTGTTGTTCCAAACCTGTATAAGCACAAAATGAGATGTTATGCAGAATGTCAACATTCACTTTCATTGCATCTTTGTTCCATACAATGAAAGTGAAAGATGATTAAGGCTGTTAGTCCCTAACATTCTGCCAAATATCTCATTTTGATTTCATACAGAAGAAAGAAAGGCATGTCCTTGTGCTGCATTTACATGCATTTGCTGCGTTACATCAAAGCCTCAAATGGGCCTCAAACAACCCTTCAGTTATTCTACACATGCAATAGAAGTCTTCAACCTGGTTCAGGTCAGTTTTTCAAGTAGCTATAGGGTGAGTTAGGGGCTTTTCACATGTGTTTTTGTGTGCATCTGCTCTGTTTTTCAACTGTTTTTCTATGCACACATGAACTGGATGGACGTCTTAGGCCATTGCTCCACATTTCTACCAGAAAGACTTGATAAAGCATTATGTTTAAAGTTTATTATAATTGATAAATAACATAAAATAAATAATGAAGTTCTTTGGTATAAGCCCCTGTCCGATGGTCAATGAGAGAATTTTGCGCAAAACGTCAAATCCTTCCGGGAAGACGGCAGGGGCGAGGAGCCTACACCCCACAAATGTCAGGACAGCGAGAGCGAGACAAAGAGACCTAATAGCAGAGGAACAGTTCAAAGGATTTATTAACAATAAATATCTACTTCAACGGTGCTAGTGAAGAATGAAGATCCCGGCACCGGCTGCAGTAGCGGGGGAGAGGTTTGTGGATGTGTGCGTGCCGTGGCCACGCAATGGCCAAATCCATGAATAGTGTGTTCGAAGGCGAGTGTGTGCATCGTGGTAGTCAGGAACAGATTCGTGAGGAATCCGTTGAAGTGTAGTGAAGTGCAGGGAACAAGCGTACAGCAGACTGGAAGTCAATCGCTCTCCCAACACGCGGGCAGAGATGAGGAATCCTCCGCTGAAGATTCGTGAGTGCAGAGAACAAGCGTACAGCAAACTGGAAGCTAACCACACTCCAGACACGCAGGCAGAGATGGGCAACCAAACAGATACACGAGACAGGACCAACTAGGCAGAGAGAGTGAGGTAAGTTACTTCACACCAAACAACAATCTAGCAAAGATACTGACAACACAAAGGGATTAAGTAGGGAGTGAATCAGCGGAGAACCAGGTGCTTCTAGCATGCTAATTAGTGGCATGATCAGCATTCCCTTGGGAACAATCAGTGTTCCCATGGAAACACTGATCATGCATGCTGGCAGAGCCTGCAAAACATGAGGGAGAGAAATAACAAAACAAACCGAACAAAGTGACAAACTCACTGAAGCCGTGACAGCAAAAGTACAGGAACAAGTTAAAAACAACTTCAATTTTATAAATGCATCTCAAGACACCTGCATTGCATCTACTTTTTTTTTTAGCACAGGTGTCATAAAGATTCGACGTTCTGAAGAACTTGAGGTTGCAAAGACAACTTCATGTGACTGTTGCACATGATTCAAGATTGTTTCACCCGGCAAAGTTTCAGTGCATGTTAAATGGAAAGCCCCCCCCCCACCCCACCCGCTCTGATGTGCGGACAATGATCATAATAATTCAAGTTAAATGCCAAACCATTTTAAAATCAAAGCATTCCAAAGAGGCAAATAAATCTTTATTTTTTTGCATTAAATGCAAAAAAATTTTGCATTTGCTGCCTCACTGTAATGTGAACCTGCACAGAAAGAGCACATATCATGTTTGGCACTTAAATGACATTTTCCATTGGTTAAGAATACATTGCTACAGGCAGTGACAGTTTGATTATTTTGGTTTGACTTTAATTTGAGTGATTTTATCCTTTGATTATCTGTGTTGTGCTGTTTAGGCTCATAGCTCACTTTATTCCCTGCTATTTTGAGTAGAGTTTATTTTTATTCCGATTCCCATCGAATAACCAAATAACGATTCGTGATCCCTCACGGTTATCTGAATATTACAAATGGTGACAATGCACATCCCTATAAAAAACCTAATCAGTCTAGGAGAAAACTGAACTAGCTTTTAGTGTCACTCTGTAGACATTTAATCTCAAAACTTCCGCAGTATGTGTAAGGAGTCACATCATTTCATTTTGGTAAGTTTTGAGACAAGCTAGCACCGCCGTGCATTTTGATGAAAAAGGGGTAAACTCAGGAGACTTTCTGAAAGACTCTATTTGCTCTGTATTAATTGCATTACTGTGTTCAAGAAACAATTGAGATATTTGAGAGATCTCAATAATGTTTTCTTTCCTTCGTGTGGGAGTAGAGCTAGAATCTTTATCGGCACTCAGAGGTGTCGCTGGCTCCACAAAAATCCATAAACTCGCCAGAGGAGGCACACCTCTTAACGTGTGGTAATTTCCGCACATTAGTGAGCTAATATTTAGTATAAACACCCAGGGAAGTAGTAATCAAGAGCTTCCCCTCTCTCTTTTTCTTTCTTCCCCTCGATCTCTCTTATTTACAATCTCTTTCTCTCGCTCTCTGTTCTTCTAGAATTGCTTTGAATGTCAGTGATTATATGTAAATGCATGCTAACAGCTCTCCTTTTTTAACTCTTTATCCTTTGTGCTCCAACCCTTTTCTTTGTCTCCTCTCCGGTGCCATAGTGTTAGAGTGGGCATAGGCAATACAGAGGTGACATTTCAGGCAGACAGATTAGGCCCCTCTCCAATTAATTTCTCCTCCTTTCCCACCGTTAAATACACAATCAGGCAAAGGCAAAATGTCAGCAAAACAAATGAGCAAGTGCCACATGACCGACAATTACCGCAAAGCGGCTCAGAAATGCCAATATGTTGAAAGCACCACCACCTCCTGAGATGAATGAAGGGCCAAACATCCTTGTTTGGGAGTGTGTGTGGGGGGGTTCAACCAATTACACAGCACTGATCTTTTTGTACTCTGTCTTTAGGATGTGCTGTGTAGTTTCTTTGCCAGAGGGGGAAAAGTTAAAAACTGCTTGTTTGTTTCATCAAACAATCACCCTCAATGTCACAACAATTCTATCCTCTCCTGTCAATATGACATCTCACATCAGATCTATCTTTCTTACCTTGCAACTGACAAATGAACAGTGTTGGATGTAATCTGATTACAAAGTAATTAGATCACTGTAACCTAATTACTTTTAAAGTCTACAAGTACAGTAGTGTAACACTGTAATTTAATCAGATTACAGTTACTGACTTTCAATTAAGGTAATTACATTTAAGTACATTACTTGGGTGACATATCTCAAATAAATTTACATCAAAAATACTTGTTCATAAAGTACTTTATGATACAGTAATCTGATTACAATTCAAAATAACTAATTCATAATTTGTAGTGGATTACTTTTTTGAGTAATTTAGCCATCACTGCAAGTGAATTCACACATCACTCCACTGACAGAAATTAAAGGTGATGTGTGTAATTTCTGTGTCACTAACGTCCAAAAAGAATTGCAGAAATAATGGCTGTTTTCAGTAAGGTACTTCATGTTACTTGCATAGCGAAGGTGATGTGTTTGATTCCCAGGGAAAACACAAACTGATGCTTTGAAAGAACTGTAAATTGCTTCTGCCAAGTGAATATTTGTGTATTTCAATAGGTTTGGAAGGATATATGAACCCAGTTTGATCTAGGCAATGGCCCAAGTATGGCCCATAAAATGATACAAAACATTTTATGAAATGATCCAGAACAAATGGAGAACTTGTTCCTTTTCAGGGTGCTTACCATAGGCTTGTTTACAAAGTGGAGAGACCCCTCCACAGTTGAGCAGCAATAATAACTTACAGCTGCTAACTTTAAATGTTTTGCAATAATGTTGATTTCTTGAACAAACATAGACTATGCAACATATTTATAGTTTATGCCTTTGTCATATCCACATGACAAATATTTACTTTCACTTGAGCTGCATAGTAACCAGGCAACCATCCATCACTTTACATTTAAGCAAGTAATACAGTAGTCAGAAAATTAATTAAATCAGCCTGCATGAACACCTCCATGCAAATATATATATTTTTTATTTATTTATTTCCCCAGGATGAGGACAATAATGTCAATGAAAATAAAATTTCTTCTTTTTTTTTTTTTTTTTTTTATTTTTTATTTGATTTTTTGTGTGTGGTGGGGGGGGGGGCCTAAATAATAATAATCATAATAATCATAATAATAATAATAAATACATAAAAGCATTCCAATTAAAATCCTAAACAGCTGCTGCTGCATATTACATTATGGTGTAAATAAGCACAGGTCGTATCTGCACTTGTAAATAATTTAATTATAAACAAATAATACATTATAAATATCAAATAATGTACAGCTAAGAAAAGATCTATTGCCAAGTATGCGCACATAAACACAAGGAATTTGTCTTCAGTGACAGAAATTAACAGCGAGCCACAGACGAAAAAAAAATGTAATACAAAAAAATATATAGAAATGCACAATAAAACTAAGAATAATGTACAACCCCAATTCCAAAAAAGTTGGGACAGTATTAAAAATGCTAATAAAAATAAAAAGTAGCGATTTGTAAATTATATTCACCCTTTGCTATATTGAAAGCACTACAACTACACATTATATATATATATATATATATATATATATATATATATATATATATATATATATATATATATATATATATATATTTTTTTTTTTTTTTTTTTTTTTTTTAATGGACAGTAATTTCAAATCAGATTATTGCAACACGCTCCAAAAAAGTTGAAACCGGGGCAATTTAAGACTAATAACAATTTGACGAGTTAAAATAACAGGCAATGTGAAATGGGAGATGTTAAACAGGTGAGGGAATCATGTCATGGTATAAAAGGAGCCTCCAAAAACAGCCTAGTCCTTCAAGAGCAAGGATCATTTGAGACTTGTCAATTTGCCAACAGATGTTTCAGCAAATAATCCAGCACTTTGAGAACAATGTTCCCCAAAGACAAACTGGAAGGATTTTGGGGCATTTCACCCTCTAGTGCACAATATAGTTAAATGATTCAAGATTCTTTTCTTAAAAATGAGGCGCTTGTGTGCAAGATGCTGAAAAAAAATTGCATGATTTGATGTAATAGTAAGGGGGCCTCAAATCTTGGTGCATAAAGAGCAAGACGAAAACCACTTTAGAATGCATGTGATCTCTGATCCCTCAGGCATCACTGTCTTAAAAACATTCATCTGTAATGCATATCATGAACATGGGCTTGGGATTACTTTAGTAAACCTTTGTTAGTCAACATCACTCGCCGCTGTATCCACAAATGCAAATTAAGACTTTACTATGTAAAGCAGAAGCCCTACATCAACACTGTCCAGAAGCTCTGCCGACTTCTCTGGGCTCGGTCTCATCTTAGATGGAAAGTAGAACAGTGGAACGATGTTTTTTGGTCTGATGAGTCCACATTTCAAATAGTTTTTGAAAAACACAGCTGTCGTGTTCTCCAGGCCAAAGAGGAAAAGGACCATCCAAGCTGTTATCAGCGTCAGGTCCAAAAGCCAGTGTCTGTATGGGCCAGGGGTGTGTCAGTGCCCATGGCATGGGTAACTCGCACATCTGTGACGGCACCATTAATGCAGACAGATGTGTACAAATTTTGGAGCAGCATATACTGCCATCCAGCACCGTCTTTTCCAGGGATGTCCCAGAATTTTCAGCAGGACAACTTCAAACCACATACTGGCTGAATAAGCAGAGAGCGCGGGTGCTAGATTGGTCTGCCTGCAGTCCTGACCATCTCCAACTGAGAATGTGTGGTGCATTATGAAGCGCACAATACGGCAACGAAGACCCATACAATTGTGCAGCTGAAGACCTGCATAATGGATGAATGGGCTAAAATTCCACTTTTTAAACTTAACAATCGTGTGTCTTCAGTGCCTAAATGCTTAATAAATGTTATTAGAAGAAATGGGGATGTTTCACAGTGGTAAACACTTGACTGTCCCAACTTTTTTGGAGTGTGTTGCAATCATCTCATTTTAAATTACTGTACATTTTCAAAAAAATTAAAACTATGAAATTCACAAGGTAAAACCTCATATAATGTTTAGTTGTAGTGCTTTCAATATTGCAAATGGTGAATATAATTAACAAATCACCTTTTTTATTAGCATTTTTCATACTGTCCCAGCTTTTTTGCAATTGGGGTTGTATGTACAGATCGGTGTCAGAAATGAACTTCTGCATTAAGGGGCAATGCATTTGTTTCCTTTAAGGCATATTGTTTTGAGGGCATATTTATTTTTTGCAACATACAGTAAACTGTCTTATCCGTTTAGGCCATATATGTTAATTTTATAAATGTTTTTATATAAATATAAAGAATTAAATCAACATCAATTCATATTTTACGCTATAATAGAATATTAAGGCCAATATCAGATGTTACAAATCAATAAACTGAACAATTTATTACAAGGGCATTTTTTTTTTTTTTTTTTTTTTTTTGCCCCCACATTTTCAGTTTTGGGGGAATTTTTGGTGGAATTTTTGCCCCAACACTTAATTTCTGACACTGGTCAGATATATGCAAGGGGGGATGTAATGTGCAAAAACACAAAGTACTCTACCTATTAAAAACACTACTCTTCAAAAACTTCTTCAAAGTTAAAGAGGTAAACAGAAAAAAATAAAAGCAATTTTCTAGACTGGTTGTTAGGAAGGTTGGCTGTTTTATTTTAAAACTTGCTGACATAATTGGAATTGGTATATAGATAGTTCTCATTAAAGAACTATAAAATTGCATTTTGGAACAAGAAAACATACTGTAGGCCTGCTCTTTAAAATTCATCCATTCCATCTGAGTACAGTGCAGAAAATGTTTATCAGGCAAAGTGTGTATCAAGCAGTGACAATTTCTCAGTGCCAGCAAAGCCTTCTCTGCTGGCGTAACATGCCTAATAAATAAATATTTTTTCATCCTTTCATTCTCATTGACCTTTTTGCCTATGTATTTTCAATCGCTTTCAACTCCTAATTAATCTACAAAGGAATAGCAAAAAAAAAAAAAAAAAAAAAATATATATATATATATATATATATATATATATATATATATATATATATATATATATATATATATCCAATCAGAATTTATTCCTCTGTGCTTACAGGCAAAATGTGACAACTGTTTCACAAATCGCATGCCCGAAGCCATGCTCCTTAGCCTAAGCAGCGCGTGAGTCTCAGATCCACCCAATCAGGCCTTCAGAATTTCCACAGAATCCCTCAACACTGCAGTGAATAGGCATCTAAAGTCAGATTGTCAGATTCATCAGCCAGTCAGATTGATTTATTTGTGGGTGTGGTCTTTAGGATATGTCCCAGTCCAGCCCTACTAGCTGGCGTTGAGTGACGCAATCATGCTTTAAGTGATGTAATTTGAAAGCGAAGAATGCAAGATCTTGTTGACGAGTTGGCTGTCATCACTGCTGGTACTGCCGTTGAGAAAGAGATCCTTATGTATTTAAAAACCTGAGATGTTTTGCATGATCGAGCGATTGATTAATTAAACAGGAAAGGAGGACCGATTTTCACTTCAAGCACATTGGTAAGTGCTTTTTGCATTGTTATAGCAACATCAGGAGTTTTCTAAGTGTAAATTAGGCTGTTTGAGCATTCAGTGTTGGATCAAGTTTTGAAAAGTAACCGTGTACCCTGATGAAACAAAATTTAGTGCAAGCAAAATTTAGATATTAAATATTATTAGAGAGTTTTTCCTTGGTATTAGACCTCCTTGGTTCTGGCTTTCGTGCATGGACGTGTTTTTAAAATCTCAGTTAATATTATTAGTTGACTGTCACATAATGTATGATGGGCATACGGCGTCTTATTCATTGTGAAACTGTGTTTCCTTAATGGCATGAATCGCACAGAAGGCCTAGACTTAAAATGCATGGGCCGCGGCTGGTATCAAATACAGAGCAATTAAAAGTTTAAGCACAAAACTGTATGACATTTTCATCAAAATAGCCATGTTTCATCTGATCTGTAGACTTTACATCTGACAGATGTCTGCGCTGCTTGGAGGTGTTTGGAAAGTGACTGTGTGACCAGAGCTGGAGAGCTGAACATCTGCTTTGGAGCTATAGAACAGAACAAAGTCATGTTCAACACAACCACAGTTTCAAGCTGTTTCTAATGGAAAACATTTCAACTGGAACGCCACAACAGCATCTCTGCCTGCCAGGCCATCTTTTGCACCCCTTAAGCCTACAGCATGCCCAATAATGAGAAACACACCAAGGCAGAGATGGAGAAGTATCCACCTGAGTGGGAGTTTGAACACTGGGGACAATATTAACAAATTAGATAAGGGCAGAGTAAGAAGGACAAATAGAAAGAGAGATAGAAATAGAGAATGTATGTAGGTAGTTATTTTTTAAATTGTAGTTTTAGAATTTATTTTTCATCATTACTCTCTATTGTTTCTATTACAAGTTCTTCTTACCACTTCCATCCACTCCTTTATTTTGGCATGACACTAATCTTTAGCAGAATTTTCTCCCAATGTGAAGGCTGTTTGAAAAGGTAGGCAGCATAATTATAGCAAAAATTCTAAGGGGCCATTCATGCCAAACAGGATTTTGCATCCGTACTGTTTTTTAATTGTTTTCTATGTAAATATGAGGGGCAAGCAAATTTCAAAGGGGCCCTCAAAATTACTTTAAATTATTTAAAATAAGTTCAATTAAAATACAGTAACTTCATATTAATACTGTAATTAGTTAAAATCATGATGTAGGCCTACATTACAGTCCATGAAATGTCTGGAATCCCAAATTAATCATGATAAGTACATTTTAGTCTATTTACACTCCAAGTTTCCTGGGCTTTGAATAGTGTTTTGGACAATGGGGGTGGCCTCGGAGTCATAAAAATAAAGTACCACTGCGCTAGATAAATGTTTATGACAATTCATAGTTTTCACATGACGTCACATCATTATAGGAACGCACCCCGGAGGGCAAAACACGGCTTTCTTCCACTGCCCGCCAGTTATTTTTACCAGGTTTGTTAAGCCAAAATGCTGGATAGTTGTTGTACAATCGGATGCACTAACTGACAAGGAGACAAGCCTGGGTTGTGCTTTTATAGAATCCCATCCGAGAAAGAAAACCCAGAGAGGAGGAGATTGTGGATTTGTGCTATTAGAAGTGCCTTCGTCCCTGGGGAGGGCAAAGAATGGCAACCATCAAAGTAAACACGTCTTTGCAGCGAACATTTCATCAAAGGTAAGCTCAAGTAAACACTGAGTATATTAATTATTGTATTTTTAGTCATTATACCTTTACATAATCGTTCAGACATGGTTCATTTCCGTGGAGCGACGCAACCAACTTCAGTGGCCTTGACGACTTACGCTAGTTAGTGGAAATGTGTCCTGAGTCGGAAAACGGTTACAGTTATCTAGTTAAGGGGAAGTTTCATTTTCAGTTTGAAGAGTTAACAGTTGTTGGAAGGGAGAGAGGGTTTTATATAACTGTATAACTTATATAACTGTGATATAACAAACATTACTAACATTACTTCTAACTTGTCATATGTTGGACATAAACCCTCTTGTATCATTTAGGTGCCAAATCTAATGACCCGTTGTCCCCTGACTGAGTTCCATCCGTCTTCTCACACACACCAGCCACCAAGAAGAGGAAAAGGGAGAAAAACATGGAAAGGTATGAGCAGCACAGCAGAATAAGAGGGTACAGGAGAAAAAGCAGCAAGATGCAGTGGATGTCCTCCTAGAATTGTCATCAGTGCCAGATGCTGAGCCTGTGCCACCTGCTGAGAATGAACAACAGTGTGACAACAAACCATGCAAGGAAAAGATTGCAAGATTACAAAAGGAATGTAATGACCTCAGGGAGGAAAATCATTAACTGAAGGACATTATTAAATCAGCAACATCTGATGAACTCGTATTTGAAAATTGTAATGCTGTATTAAAAATGTTTATGCACTTTGCCATGGTTTCCCTCCCCATCACTTTTGTGGTTGCTTTTGGCCTATTTGGGTTTCCTGATTTCCACTTTTTTGTGTGCTGCTTTCATCCAGTATAAAGTGGATGTGAATACCTGAGAGAGTGTGGTGTGTTGTTTGTGTCCTTGTAGGACACAGGATAGCACAGTTTCTTCAGCAGGGAGACAGCTGGTTTGTCTGGGTCAGTGTGACAGGCTGCTTAGATGTTTGATGCCATCAACCGTCCTGCCTTCTGGTCAAACCACATGGCACATTTTGATTGTAGTCTTGTCTCCCTTTCTATCACATGGCACTACAATTGAAAAAGGTTGAGTAACAAGTTTGTGACATTTGACAAATCTAAACAGTGATGAATTAACTTTGATTGAAAAAAAAAACTATTAGAAAAAGATGACTATTGAATTTTGTGGAATTCTGTAGAGAATTTATCTATCCTAGTCATTTGTACCTGACATTGAAAACAAAAAAGTTTTGATTGGATTTATGTCGTAAAATATTGTGTTAACCTAACTAAAACATTACTGCCTTGTCACTATTGCCCTAGAACGCTGACTACAGCGACCCTGAAACTAACGTTAGCTATTTAGCACTCACCTTTGCTCTGACTATGAAGAATTTCTTGCCCTTGACCCATCCAGATCGAAAATACATATAACTGTCTGTACTTTTGTACGCTTTCATTTTGTTTGTTTTTTTTTGTTTGTTTGTTTTTTTTTTTTTTTGGTATGCAGTGTAAGGGGAGGGATTCTCCACAAGGTATACAAAAACATCGCCAAAGTGGAGCTCTGGCAGGGACTTCGCTGTTTTCAGTGATTGAAATACTGCGGCGGGTGCTGTATATGGATCGCAAGTGCCCAAAACTTGCAGTTTGTTCACGTATCTTTGTTTTTCATCTTTTGAGAGGTGATCTAAATATTTGTGGCTTGAAACAGATGGAAAATTGACAGGCCTGTGCTGCAGTTCTATGAAGTGTCCAGTGTTGGCTGCCAAGTTGGAACGATGTTTTGCCCTATAGGTCTCCGCGCCAGTCACGTGACTGAAAACTATGAATTACATCAAATCATTAAATTACACCAAAACTTTGAAGCTCAAAAAGCTTAAATAGTTTAATCCATGTCTTCTGAAGTGATATGTGGGTGAGAAACAGATCAATATTTAAGTCCATTTTTACTATAAATTCTCCTCCCTGCCAAGTAGGTGGCGATATGCATGAAGAATGTGAATCACCAAAAATAAAAGAATGTGAAAGTGACATGGGAGATTGATAGTAAAAAAAAGGACTTAAATATTGATCTGTTTCTCACCCATACCTATCATATTTCTTCTGTATTTTTATGCTTATTTCAGTATCACAGTGGTAGCTTTGCAACATGATAATGTTAAAGTCTATTGAAAACAAATTGTGAGTCATGCCTCTCGAGCAGTTTGTGTGAGTTGCATTATTTGTTTGACATTTCAAGTCTGTCACTAATGATGTGCTGTCTTATGTAGACAGTAAATAGCAAAGCAGCTCACAAGGTTTTGGGGTAACACTTTAGAATACTGTTCCTTCATTAATGGTAACTACACAGGAACAAATAAGTAGCACAACATTAACATTTTTAGTTACTATTATTAACTAACAAGAAACTGTGATTAACTATTTAGTGAGTAATAGCACACAGATGAATGTAATAGTTCACTGCTAGGTAATCAGTAACTACTATTTTTTTTTTTTTCATACCTCCTGGAGAACTACTAAGTAACTATACTGTTTCATAATTAATGCTAAACTAATCAAGAACTAATGCAGGACAAATGACTAGCACTACATTAACATCTTAATAACTACTGTTAACTTATACACAAGATTGTTTACCTAATCAGTAGGTAATAGCAGACTTATGATTGGAGTTAGCTATTAATAACTAGTAAATGTTGTTACACCTCCTATAGAGAACTATGTACTAAGGGATCATTAAAAAAAAATGGCCTTCTTAATGCAAGTTCAGGAGGTTACCTCACTCCTGTGTCAATTCTTTCAGCATCCCTCCACTGAAGTTTACATTATTTCTATACTGGACCAAAAGGACTTATCAGCCAACATTACCACAAATGCCATTTAAACAGTCACTACAGTGATTTATTTTCAGAAATGTTGTTTTGTTTTTGTTTTTTCAGGGAGTGGGGGCAAAATCTTCATGATGTCACCAATTCCAGCACTGGAATGACTAAATGTAAATTATATATTATATTTAGTGACAAAAATAAGGTACATCTTGACAGAAGCAGGACAGTGTTCCTCTTGTGCTCTTTAACCAGAAATGAATTTAAAGAAATAACCCCTCCAAATTACTACATTGCCTGGTAGAATATCATTACTAGCCAACTTACCTCCCAGAAATATATGGTTCTTCTGGAAATCTCTCTTAACCATTACAAATAAGTATGCCGTTTCTGTGTTTTGGGGTTATAGGTTTCTATTAATAATTACTTTGAAAATCATGGTAACCCCCTAGTAATGACTGAAGTGTTACCACATCCTTCTGAAGGAATTACTTACCATTTGGAACAGTATTCTAAAGTGAAGATCATGGTAACCTGCTAGTAATGACTAAAGATAATGACTAAAGAACCTATAGCATAACATAATGCTTTTAAAGGTTCTCACTGTTGCAGCCTACTACACAGGTTGTGTGCTATGAATGACTGCTGGAGGCCTTCCGCAAGTTTAATACATGGCGATTAGTGTAAACATTAACTCCACAATCGGCTTTCAAAGCATTACCTTTCAACGTAAAATAAAAAAATCAAGATGAATATAAAAATAAAGTGTCTACAGAAAGTGTGCTGATCTCCAAAAGTCACCGGACAATGATGCATCTCCGAGGCCAATTCCATCTGTCTGTCTACTTCCACTAAAATGCTTCTAAAATATATTTTCCATGTGTCCTTTGCCTATTTTTGATCTGAACTGAACTAAACATAACTGTAACAGTTAAAGGATCAGCAAGGAGGAGGCGGGAACCGGCTGAAGAGTAAACATAAATTTAATGGTAAAACTTAACTTAAAAAAACATAAAACAATCATGAATACAGACACACACAACGCGGCCGCTTGTGTCTCTCTCTCTCTCTCGAACTGGCACCTCCGGCTCCCCTTTATCTCGCTCTCTTTACCACTTTATCTGATCAGCTAACTCTGCACCAGCTGTGCACCATCACGGCTCGACCACGCCCTCCTCCTCGTCACAATATCTTAACTGCATGTATGTGTTCATCGCAGCACGTGCTCATTCGAACGGCACAGCGTGAGCTCGGATCAACACAAGAAGCGCAGCGTGTTCTTTTTCTTGCTTCAGCCCTGCCTACCTCTTCAGGTCCAGCATCCAGTATTGCGAAAGCTGATTGGATTAGAGGCGTGATGGATGTGTAGTTTTACGATTTTGATTATTCTATTCAACTAGATTTATTAAGTTATTAAAAAATACATTAAACTGCTAAATATAAAAATGACTAGAATACACATACTCTGTGATAAACATATTCAAACATATTCTGTGACTCAAATTAATTGTAAAAATATATTTTCCTTAAAATGTTTGAAATAAATCTTTAAATTAATTTTTTAAAATAAGTTTCTATATAACATCTGACATACTTATTTGACATTAACCCATATACAGATACCAGCCACTTCTTATGTTACATTCATAAGTTGATCCAGTTGAGAGTTAATGTGGTGATGAGTAATTAATTAGTAATTATTTTAATTTCACCAGTTAGTTATTAGTTCTCAAAGAGGCACATAAAATTCATCAATTATTGATTAGCTAATAGTAAACTACCACAGTAATCAGTTTGCAATTACTTACTGATTAGTTAATCATGTTTCCATATTAGTGACTTAAGTGTTAATGTAGTACTACTCAAATGTCCTGCATTAATTCCTGCACAGTTACCTGTTAATGAAGGAACAGTATTCTAAAGTGTTACCGGTTTTGGAACAGAGCCATTGCCTTACCTGAAGGCTTGCAGCATACAAGACATGTTAAGAGTGAAATAAAATGGCACACAGTGCTTCCAAACACAGCTCTGTTTGTTCATATGATACTGTATGTTTGCCCATTACATACTCTTAGTGGTCAAAGGATGAGCAATTCCCATCCCTAAGATCCCAGTGCGTTGCGATCTTTCATGAAATACACAACCCATGCATGAAATCCTGATCTGTATTTCCTGAGGTAATAGATCACACACTTAAACACAAATTCAGCTTTTCATCATTTTGACACTTGGGCAAATTCTTTGCTCGGGTGATACACAAAATGTTCACCTTTCAGAACCGGCCCACAGTAACATCTGTTTTCACCTCTGATAACAGCAGTGGCCTTTTCAAAACCCAGAAATATCAAGTCACTCAAAACACATTGTTTATGATGGACGAGGCTCCAGGCTGTGACATAAAAGGTTATTTATACAATTATTTCACAATTCAGATAATAAATCAAAAGCTGAAACAACATGGGCTTCTCTCCCTCTCTTTATTTTCATAAAGTATTCAGTTTGTATGGTAGAGTAGCTTTCATATCTACACTTCTGGCAGTGCACATACTAGTGCTCTCTTTCTCTGTGTGTGTCTTTTTTTCTGTTTGTTCCATAGCAGAAATGAAGGCTTTTACCTTTACTTAAAGGTATGAGAGAGCAGGGGTGGGCCAGGGGCTTGGATAAAACCCTCTTGTGGGTTTGTGAGAGACATTGAAGGGGAAAGAACACAGAAATATGCTGTATGTATGATGCAATGAAAGAAAACTATTCACACAAAAAGAAAATGGCAAGAAGAGCTGCATGTTCCAGGGCCTTCATCCAGATCACTGTCTTCTCATCCTCACCCCCCTCAACCCGGTTTAAAACCGAGATGGACCTTTTGGAAGTGTCATAAACAGCCTACAACAGTTGTTTGCTAAATGAGAGATAGCGCAAGAAAATTCACTCTTTGTCTTCAAAGTGTCAAGGCTTATTACACCTGTAGTGCTTAAAAAGCTTCAGAAATCTACAACTTCCTTCATTGCCTCCAGGAACATAAACAAGCACATCACTGATGCAGTCTGCCTCATGAATTTTTTCTTTGGCAGAAATGAAAAGAGGTGAAATATTAATTTAGAAGCATCAATCTGAATATGAGTCAGCCATAATCAATACACTCAGGGCCCACAGATTATTGGTAAGGTGAAGAATGTGTTCCACCAATATATTTAGTGATATTATGTGCCGTCGGGCTATTGGATGGAAAGACAGACAGACAGATAGATAAATAGTAGGGATCAAATTATTAGCTTTTTTTCTGCTAGCTGGTGTTTGGTCTTTATTAATTACGATTTTAGAGTTTTTTTTACTCCCACATAGAGCTATATCTAGTCAGTGAGTCATTTTTCATTTTTCCTCTCCCAGTATATATTACAGCAGCTCTGTAATGGTCACAAATGGCTCCTTGCAAAGCTCAATTACAGCTAAACATATGCATCGCTTGTTAGCAGCTTGTTAACCTCTCACATATCTACTGCTATGTTTAATTATACAGTTGAAGTCAGAAGTTTACATACACTTAGGTTGAAGTCATTAAAAAAAAAAAATGTAACCACTCCATAGATTTAATATTAGCAACCTATAGTTTCGGCAAGTCATTTAGGACATCTACTTTTTAATTGACTATATCACAATTCCCTTGAGTCAGAAGTATATGAACACTAAGTTAACTGTGCCTTTAAGCAGCTTGGAAAATTCCAGAAATGTATGTCAAGACTTTAGACAATTAGCTTCTGATAGGAGTTGTACTGAATTGCAGGTGTACCTGTGGATGTATTTTAAGACCTGCCTTCAAACTCAGTGCCTCTTTGCTTGATCTCATTGGAAAATCAAAAGAATTCAGCCAAGACCTCAGCTAAACATTGTGGACCTCCACAAGTCTTGTTCATCATTGGGAGCAATTTCCAAATGCCTGAATGTACTACGTTCTTTTGTACAAACAATAGTAAGCAAGTATAAACACCATGGAACCATGCAGCCATCATACCACTCCGGAAGGAGACGCATTCTGTCTCCTAGAGATGAACTTAGTTTGGTGCGAATCAATCCCAGAACAACAGCAAAGGACCTTGTGAAGATGCTGAAGGAAACAGGTAGACAAGTATTTATATCCATAGTAAAAACAAGTCCTATTCGACATAACCTGAAAGGCTGCTCAGCAAAGAAGAAGCCACTGCTCCAAAACTGCCATAAAAAAGCCAGACTACAGTTTGCAAGTGCACATGGGAAAAAAAGATCTTACTTTTTGGAGAAATGTCCTCTGGTCTAATGAAACAAAAATGTAACTGTTTGGCCATAATGACCATTGTTATGTTTGGAGGAAAAAGGGTGAGGCTTGCAAGCCAAAGAACACCATCCCAACCGTGAAGCATGGGGGTGGCAGCCTCATGTTGTGGGGGTGCTTAGCTGTAGGAGGGACTGGTGCACTTCACAGAATGGATGGCATCATGAGGAAGGAAAATTATGAGGATATATTGAAGCAACATCTCAAGACATCAGCCAGGAAGTTAAAGCTCGTCGCAAATGAGTCTTCCAAATGGACAATGACCCCAAGCATATCTTCAAAGTTGTGGCAAAATGGCTAAAGGACAACAAAGTCAAGGAATTGGAGTGGCCATCACAAAGCCCTGACCACAATCCGATAGAAAGTTTGTGGACAAAGTGTGTGTGTGAGCAAGGAAGCCTACAAACTTGACTCAGCTACACCAGTTCTGTCTGGAGGAATGGGCCAAAATTCCAGCAACTTATTGTGAGAAGCTTGTGGAAGGCTACCCAAAACGTTTGACCTAAGTTAAACCATTTAAAGGCAATGCTACCTAATACTAACAAAGTGTATATAAACTTCTGACCCACTGGGAATGTGATGAAAGAAATAAAAGCTGAAATAAATCATTCTCTCTACTATTATTCTGACATTTCACATTCTTAAAATAAAGTAGTGATCCTATCAGACCTAAGACAGTGAATGTTTTAAATGATTAAATGTCAGGAATTGTGAAAAACTGAGTTTAAATGTATTTGGCTAAGGTAAATGTAAAATTCTGACTTCAACTGTTAGTCTAGCATTTCCTCCATATTGCTGAGGGCATTCACATTACATTTGCTATAGAATAATTACATACATTATAGAGCTGCAAATGATGTTTAAATTATAAATAATCAAACCAATGGATTCCCTGTTTTTTCTTCAGGTAAAAATAATATTTAAACAGCTCTTCTGCATACAACAACAGTTCATGAACCACATCTGTCAAGCTCAAAAAAGGACAAAAAAAAGTTGTTATTCAACAAAAATCAAAATTGGTGTCAATAAACATGTTGTCTCATGTTTCACGCCACTGGCATGCAACATCTAACTTGCACCATAGGCACCATAAGTACAAAGCCAACTTACTGTTATTATACAGACTCTGTTTAGGGTTCTCGGCACAGACCTTCAGCCTGTTTTGACTTAGGTTGCTATCTATCTATCTCTCAGTTTAAATTTTTAGACTAAGCTTTGTCAAGCTAACATGAAAGTTTGTCTTGACCAACTTTACAGCACTTGATTGACTACTTTTGTGCTTTCATTGTGGTGTTTTGTACTTTTTGGAGCTTGACATGGAGTCACTCTAAATTATCCTTGTATGGAAATGTGCAAATATTCTTCTCCTTTTGTGTCCAATGAAAAAATCTTTCAACTTCTTTTAATGAAGTTAAACTGATGAAAAACAAAACACAAAAAATGATTTGTTTTGTTCCCAATCATGTCACCTGTAACTGAGAAAACTTGTGTTGATACGACAAAGCAATCAAAAGTTACAGCATTACAAAATAATTTATCCTAGTGATCAAAAATGTCTCCAAGTGTCCAAAAGCCCCTCCAAAAAATAAAACATAATAATTGTACATAAAAGTTAATTACACATGCAAATACAACAACTAAAGGTGTGCTCTCTCTCCAAAGAATGCTGCTCCAATGCATGGATCAATTATTTTTTCCTCGACAGGCCTGATCCAAGCTTATTTATGGTGTATACATAAAAATATACATACAATGTTTTATATGAAATGTAAATAACATTTTTCCAATCACATTTGTCTCAGAAGCATTTTTATTTTGTTTTCAATAAAAATGGTTCTAAAAAGCGTGTTCCTTAAACCTTTAAACTCTGATTGCCCGAGCTTTAACAATAACTGGTCTGCTGAGAGAAAAAAATCTAAATATTAATAACTACAGTCTTGACTAGTTAGGTCTCAATGTCTGCATATAAAAAAACAACAAAAAAAAATAAATAAAATAAAAATGCAGAATAACTGGATCCAGTACAACCTTAAAGATATTGAAATTATGTTGCCAGTCGCACGCAATGTTAACACTCCATTTTACACCTCAGAATACCAGACACCTTAAGCCTGACTGTCTTGTCGTGGCTTGTTTGATGAAGCTTACTCTGTCACTGTAATTCAGTGCCACTACAACCAGGGCACACACAAGAACACTTAAAAACCCAGACAATTCATCAGAGACTAATTCTGTGAGAAAGAAGGGCTTTCTCACCGTCTCAGTGCAACTGAGATCAAAAGAAGCCAGGGGAGTAGTAAGGGCCTGCAGCTGTGGTTACAAATATTTCCCCATATCTTTCCCTTTTTTCTCGCCTCTTCTACCACCAAAGTGCTTTGTTCTCAAGAGAAAATGATTGTCACTGATGGGAGTAGTCCTCAGATTTTCTAAAGCATCTGGAGAGTGCCAAAAGAGGAGGTGATGTCAAAGAGAATTATGGGATGAGGCTGCTATTCTTCCTGACTTTTCAAGACACTAATGTGACACCTGGAGTTTTGTATGTTGCGAATATTCAAAAACTTTCACAAATGGATCTATAACTTCATTTTGGTCTGCTTAGTGACACAAAATCTGCCTTGTAGAAGACATTAAAGGCAAAGCATTTGCGTCATATAGCTTTCTTTCCTAATGTAATCTGTCAGGTTTACTCTCAGGATAATATGACTGACAACAGTAATTGGGTTTTGGCTTCATGAGAATGTCTTTCGACTACTGTTTTTATATATCATATGTGTTATACTGTATATTAGATTTTACATTTGCATGGGTTTAACCTGAAAGCTATGTAAATGTCAAATTGAACTGAAATATAAATTTGGCCTGGACTTTAAAATATATATATATATATATATATATATATATATATATATATATATATATATATATATATATTATATACACACACACACACACACACACTTTAAATGTTATTATTAGAAAGTACAACAATAAAAGCATAAATGTCTAATAACTAAATTAATTAAGTAGAAATGATATCTAAATAAAAGTCCTATTTCAGAGTAACAAAAATGATGTGTGTCAGTTAATAATTCAGCTTCATTAACAATCAAACAAGGGCAAAACAAATTTATGTCTGTAGCGTACGTACACACCTCTTGTGAATCTGGAGGAAATTTTCCATGAGAACCTGAGAATTTGTATGCATTTATTAGTGAATGCATTATACCCAATAAGTATACCTAAAGTGGGAAAACATTTGATTGGTCTTAGTAGTCTTTATAAACTTTCAATTGTGAAAGTTCTGTTTTAGAAACTTAGATAATCTAACTGTGGGACTTCTTCATGGTCTGCCAAGGCCTCCTACAATGCAAAATAAGAAAGTTTTAAATATCATTATAGATGAGGGAATTCCACTGATTAAGCACATAAAATTATGATTAACTCAGTCTGCGAAAAATGGACAAGGGGGAAAAAAAACTTGACACTCATCTCCAACTCCCACCTCCAAATTGTTTAGTTGTCTGAGTAAAAACTGCAGTTATGTCCACCCATTCCATTTGTTTTGAATAGATAACGATGTGCCTCTTGTTCATTTAGAGATGCAGAGATTGAATTTACCTTATGGGATAGTGAAAGCAATTGAACTGAGAAACATGTTATGTTGCAGTTACTATAATTCAGCATTATTGCTCACACAAATTGGCAGATATAATAACATCTCATTTGTACGCTGCAATGGGAGTCTTTGCTTATATAGACTTTCCTTTTGCTTAAGGCAACTGGAAATGAGTTTATAATTACCTATGGGGGCAATTATTTTTATTTCATTTCCTTTTTAGCAATCAGCTGTTGAAGACACCAGTTTTCTTTCCTGTGTTGAATTATTTCCTTTTGAAACAGAAATTTGGGGCCCTTATCAAAGTGCTTATCCCTTTTAGTTTAAGTAGCCAATGGGCTTTAGTTTACATTACAGCCATAGACCAAGATTTGCTACTTGTTATTGCTAGACAGTTTCAGGTATTGGGAGGAAGATCTTACTTCTTATAGAGAGAATTTTTATATTATTGATGATCAATATTATTGATCTGTTTATTTTATTTTCCGGAAGAGAAAAACTGTAAATTTGAAATGTGTACATCTGCTACAAAAGCAGATTGTAACTTTGAGTACACTTGCATATAGATGTCCTCAAAGCTAATAAACATGTTATAAAAAGCCACAAATGTTCCATTTTGATTTTCACGCAGTATTTAAGAACCAAGACTATGTGGTGCTAGAAAGTTTAAAAAAAGATAGAAAGAGAATGAGCAAAACTTTTTAGATCTATTGTGGGATGAAAACAAAACTGCAATTCAGCAATCAAACCTCAGACAACAGCTAACAGATGAAACAGGGGACATTAATGTTTCTTTCCTGTAAACACGTTAATAGCAGTGCTCTTGGGCTGATATGAGTTTACCAGCAGAGCACAGCTCCTCTTAAAGAGTCAATAAGACACACACCTCCTCCATAGCCTTCAACTAACTGTTTCCCCTCACAGTATTGTGTTTGTAAGAATGCTCTGGGAGACATCTGGAGCTGGTATTGATAGACAAATAGTGAGACATGATTGATTACCCTGAAGAAAAGTCAGATACTGTAAATAAGCATGGATGCCACTTAAAATTGTCATCACAAATTTGTCATCAATAACCCTATAAACAAATAAATGGCCAGATTCTGGGTTTTGCAAGGGATGGATTATAGACAGCAAACTGCCTATATGTTCTCAAGCATTTGCCAATAGTTTGTGTTAATTGCAAGTGAATGCAGATATTGTGCATTGCATTTTAAGCTAACAACCCAGGGTCACTGAACCTACGAATGCGATACAGGATGTAACGATGATGGTGTCTAATTAAAATGTAGTAATGGAGAGATATTGAGCATTAAATGTGCCCTTAACAGATGAAGTGTTGTTTATTCACAGCTGGTCATGCATTTAAAATCATTATCATAATAATGTGTAGTGCATAGTCAATGGACTGGTAGAGTGCTCTACTCTTGTGGTAGACAGATGATGTAGTCTATTGGAAAGGCTCGTGAACAAATGTAGGATTTAAATCATTGGAAGAAACAAGACAAATTCAAGACCAGATAAACGGATGTTCTATACTTAAGTTTGAGTAAAACCTGCTGTTATTGTAAATTACGTGCCGTGTTATTGGAAAATGCAACTGTTTAAATGATGCTGCATCAATTAAATATATAGATCAAAATTATCATTTAAGAATCAACTATTGAAAAACCCATATTGATCAACCACTATACTGAAAATTGATGGATGCATCCCTGACTGAATATAAGCATTAAATGTAAATGTATCACTAAAGCTTACATGTTCAGAAACTTGGTCAGCAGCAAATCCCTTCAGCACCATGGACAACGTCAAGAATACTCACATCTGTTGTGCAAAATAATATTCTTACAGGCTTTTTATAAAGGTCAGTGGGATATGTTATTAGTGGTGCCTACTATTACTTTTCTAAGCAATCTTCAAGGATTTTCACACGGCGGAAGAAAAAAGAATGAAAAGAACGCAGTTCTAACAATTGAAATTTTTCCCATTTGATTCTGACATAAAATTGCTCTACCAAAATAAAGATATTTTGAAAAATAAATTCTAGAATGAAAAATTGTCATATATATATATATATATATACAGTGGTGTGAAAAAGTGTTTGCCCCCTTCCTGATTTCTTATTTCTTTGCATGTTTGTCACACTTAAATGTTTCAGATCATCAAACAAGTTTAAATATTAGTCAAAGATAACACAAGTAAACACAAAATGCAGTTTTTAAATGAAGGTTGTTATTATTAAGGGAAAACAAAATCCAAACCTACATGGCCCTGTGTGAAAAAGTGTTTGCCCCACCTGTTAAAACATAAATTAACTGTGGTTTATCACACCTGAGTTCAATTTCTTTAGCCACACCCAGGCCTGATTACTGCCACACCTGTTCTCAATCAAGAAATCACTTAAATAGGACCTGCCTGACAAAGTGAAGTAGACCAAAAGATCTTCAAAAGCTAGACATCATGCCGAGATCCAAAGAAATTCAGGAACAAATGAGAAAGAAAGTAATTGAGATCTATCAGTCTGGAAAAGGTTATAAAGCCATTTCTAAAGCTTTGGGACTCCAGAGAACCACAGTGAGAGCCATTATCCACAAATGGCGAAAACATGGAACAGTAGTGAACCTTCCCAGGAGTGGCCGGCCGACCAAAATTACCCCAAGAGCGCAGTGACGACTCATCCAAGAGGTCACAAAAGACCCCACAACAACATCCAAAGAACTGCAGGCCTCACTTGCCTCAGTTAAGGTCAGTGTTCATGACCATAAGAAAGAGACTGGGCAAAAATGGCCTGCATGGCAGAGTTCCAAGACGAAAACCACTGCTGAGCAAAAAGAACATTAAGGCTCGTCTCATTTTTGCCAGAAAACATCTTGATGATCCCCAAGACTTTTGGGAAAATACTCTGTGGACTGACAAGACAAAAGTTGAACTTTTTGGAAGGTGTGTGTCCCATTACATCTGGCATAAAAGTAACACCGCATTTCAGAAAAAGAACATCATACCAACAGTAAAATATGGTGGTGGTAGTGTGATGGTCTGGGGCTGTTTTGCTGCTTCAGGACCTGGAAGACTTGCTGTGATAAATGGAACCATGAATTCTGCTGTCTACCAAAAAATCCTTAAGGAGAATGTCCGGCCATCTGTTTGTGATCTCAAGCTGAAGCGAACTTGGGTTCTGCAGCAGGACAATGATCCAAAATGCACCAGCAAGTCCACTTCTGAATGGCTGAAGAAAAACAAAATGAAGACTTTGGAGTGGCCTAGTCAAAGTCCTGACCTGAATCCTATTGAGATGCTGTGGCATGACCTTAAAAAGGCATGCTCAAAAAACCCTCCAATGTGGTTGAATTACAACAATTCTGCAAAGATGAGTGGGCCAAAATTCCTCCACAGCACTGTAAAAGACTCATTGCAAGTTATCGCAAACGCTTGATTGCAGTTGTTGCTGCTAAGGGTGGCCCAACCAGTTATTAGGTTTAGGGGGCAATCACTTTTTCACACAGGGCCATGTAGGTCTGGATTTTGTTTTCCCTTAATAATAACAACCTTCATTTAAAAACTGCATTTTGTGTTTACTTGTGTTATCTTTGACTATTATTTAAACTTGTTTGATGATCTGAAACATTTAAGTGTGACAAACATGCAAAAAAATAAGAAATCAGGAAGGGGGCAAACACTTTTTCACACCACTGTATATATATATTTGTTACGTCCCTCCCCATCTAGGGTTGGGAAGGGGGTAACAAAGAAATAAGAACGGATAAATGTATAATATAACAACAGGCAGCTAAAGAGGTATCCTCTCCTGTCCCAGCGCGGTCACAAAGATCACCCAAATCTCAAATCAAAAATCATATTTATTTACAAGCGCGGGCACACACACACACACACACACACACTTCAAAAAGGGGACCAGGCTAAAACAAACATAAATTTCTTCTGTCTAATTTTAAGGAGTACTTTCTAACATTTACAAATAAAACTTAAATTAACAGCAAAACTCTTTCCTTACTCCCTCTCTAAACCAAAAACAGGAGAAAACATGGTCAATAACAAAAATGGCATACTCCTCCCTACGGCTTCCAAAAGGAATAAAAAGATAAACAATGAACTAAGGATTCTCTGTGAGTATCAATATCTAAAAATATTAAATAAAGAATCAACACTTATCACCATTACTTCAATATGCAGCAGGTTGTACAATAACAACAGGTAACAACTAAAATAAGTTGAGGAAACACTTAGTACAACAACAACAACAACAACAACAACAACAACAACAACAACAACAACAACAACTTCTGCTGCTGCTGCTGCTAGTTGTCTGGGGCAGGAGTAAACCATCTCAGCAGCTTGGAGACAAAAGGCCTCCCCGAAGTGAGTTAACTCTCCAGCTTTATCCTCAAGCTCTCCATCCAGCAACCAGTCAGAGCAAGGCAGCAATCAAAGGTAACCATTGTTAGCTGGTGTCCATTCACCATTGCAATGAGGAGAGTGAGTGGGAAGGAAAGAGAAAGAGAGAGCAAAACACCACAAAACACTGCCACAATACAGACATCACATACACAGTAATATATATATATATATATATATATATATATATATATATATATATATATACACACACACGTATGTACAAATACAAAGCTGTCATATACAGATAGTGCAAGGGAATGTAATGGCAGAAGAGGTAGGATATGTTGGATAAATATAAATAGACTAAGCTGTGAATTGCACATAATTATTGCTCAATGGGGCTTTAACTGTTCATGAGATGGATAGCCTGAGGGGAAAAAAAAAACTGTTCTTGTGCCTGGCAGTTCTGGGGCTCAGTGCTCTGTAGCACCGGCCGGAAGGCAACAGTTCAAAAAGGTAGTGGGCTTGGCGAGTGGGGTCCAGAGTGATTTTTCCAGCCCTTTTCTTCACTCTGGAAGTGTACAGTTCTTGAAAGGAGGGCAGGGGGTAACCAATACTCTGCTCAGCAGTCCGAACTGTCCTTTGTAGTCTTCTGATGTCTGATTTTGTAGCTGAACCAAACCAGACAGTTATTGAAATGCAGAGGACAGACTCAATGACTGCTGAGCTCTATCAGCAGCGCCTGTGGCAGGTTGAACTTCCTCAACTGGTGAAGGAAGTACAACCTCTGCTGGGCCTTTTTCACGGTGGAGTCAATGTGGGTCTCCCACTTCAGGTCCAGTGAGATGGTAGAGCCCAGGAACCTGAATGACTCCACTGCTGCCACAGTGCTGTTCAGAATGGTGAGCGGGGTTAATGTTGGGGTTAATGTTCCTTCTAAAGTCCACTATCATCTCCACTGTTTTGATCATGTTCAGCTCCAAGTTGTTTTGATTGCACCAGACTGCCAGCTGTTCAACCTCCCTTCTGTATACAGACTCATTGTCATCCAGGATGAGGCCGATGACAGTAGTGCTTGATAGAGGGGTCCTTGGCGGTGCAGTCATTTGTGTACAGGGGGAAGAGTAGTGGGGAGAGCACACATCCCTGGGGGGCACCAGTGCTGATCGTACAGGTGCTGGAAGTGAATTTCCCCAGTCTTACTAACTGCTCTAACAATTTGTTAGAAAGCTGGTGATCCACTGACAGAAAGAGGTGGGAACAGTATATTGGTTTAATTTAGTCTGGAGAATAACTGGGATGATAGTGTTGAAAGCCGAATTGAAGTCCATAAAAAGGATCCTATGTCCCTGGTCTGTCCAGATGTTGCAGGATATGATGCAATCCCATGCTGACTGCATCATCCACAGACCTTTTTGTTCGATAAGCAAACTGAATGGGATCCAGGAAGGGTCCAGTGATATCCTTCAGGTGTGCCAACACCAGTCTCTCAAATGACTTCATGACCACAGACCTCAGAGCGATGTGTCTGTAGTCATTAAGTCCTGTGATTTTGGGTTTATTTGGGACAGTGAAACACCATGTAGGCCCTGTGCTTTTATTGTCTTTTGTTTCCAGAAGTCCCGGCACACATCATTTTCACAGATCTTAAGTGCAGGTTGAATAGCAGGAGGGAGAGGAGGGGGGTCGCAGGAGGTGTTGATGTTTGTGTGAAGTGAAGGTCAGACTGAGTGTGGGGTGTGAGACTGGGCTTTTCAAATCAACAGTAAAACACATTCAGGTCGTCAGCCAGTTGTTGATTCCCTGCAGAGTTGGAGGATGGTGTCTTGTAGTTGGTAATGTCTTTCAGGCCTCTCCACACTGATGCAGGTTTGTTAGCTGAAAACTTGTTTTTCAGCTTCTCGGAGTAGCTTCTTTTAGCCACTCTAATCCCTTTTGTCAATGTGTTTCTGGCCTGACTGTACAAGATTGTATCCCCACCTCTGTAAGCATCCTCTTTGGCCTGATGATGCTGCCTGAGTTTTGCTGTAAACCATGGTTTGTCATTGCTGTATGTTAAATAAGTCCTAGTAGGGATGAACATATCCTCACAGAAACTGATATATGATGTCACTGTATCTGTGAGCTCATCCAAATTGGTGTCTGCAGCTTCAAAAACACTCCAATCAGTGCAGTCAAAGCAGGCTTGCAGCTCTGCTTCATTGGTCCATCTTTTTACAGTCTTTACTACAGGTTTAGCTGATTTAAGTTTCTGCGTGTAGGTCGGAAGAAGATGAACCAGACAGTAATCATAGAGTCCCAAAGCTGCTCTAGGGACAGAGCGATATGCATCCTTTAATGTTGTGTAGCAGTGATCCAGTATATTTCTGTCTCTGGTGGGGCATGTAATGTGCTGTCTGTATTTTGGCAGTTCATGGGTGAGGTTGGCTCTGTTAAAATCACTGATATATATATATATATATATATATATATATATATAGTATAAAATAGATGGCACTATATATAAAAATTCCCAATGAGACAATGCATTTGAGCAGTATTTTTCAATCCTTTCCTGGAGTACCACTAACACTACACATTCTGATGTCTTCTTTATCCAACACACTTGATTCTACTGATTCTTCAAATCAAATCAAATCACTTTTATTATCACACAACCATATACACAAGTGCAATAGTGTGTGAGATTATTGCTCATTAGTAGAATGCTCTATGATCTAAATTAGGTATGTCAAATAAGGAAGACATCCAAAATGTGTAGTGTTAGTGGTACTCCAGGACAGGATTGTGAAACACTGCATTAGATCAATTCCATAGTAGTACAGAGCTGCCATATTTAAACATAGCAATTTTTGCATTGTGGTCCAGTGTTGCCATATGGCGACATTCAATTTTCAGTCATGATGTACAGTAGAAGAAACATACTGAAATGTTTTTAATAGAGACATTTTTGGAGCACTTGGAGACAAAATCAAATGTCAAGTTGCTTAAAATCAGCACATTGTTGGTTACTTTAAAGACAGTCAGTTTATTTCCAACAATGTTTTATGTTTTAGGTGAAAAAAAATATCAAAGAAAATAACTTGTTGTTATATGTTTTACAGGGTTATGGGTACAAATATGTACCCAAAACTCTAACTAGAGGTACAAAATGGGACCCCTGTAGGGGTACCAACTCAGTGACATCTTTTGTATCTTAAAAGGTACAATTTAGTACTTTTTTCTGAGAGTGAAGTTGGTATATGGGCCATATCTTTATAACTTAATAAATTATACATTTGCCTTTAAAGAAAATTAACAGTTGAATATGAAACATATGCATTCTGGAATGGAAACAAGTAAAACAGGCAAGTTCATAGGGGATTTAATTGAGAATATAATTGTCAAAACATATGCACAAAGTTGAAGTTGAAGCACAAAGTTTAAATAAAATAACACACATTCTCTCTTAAATAACACTATTTTAATATGCCCTAAATAATAGTAGATATGCAAATATTCAGAACTCTGACCACTAGGCAATTTCCAAAATACGAACAGAAGTCATACTAGAGTTAATACAATAAAGCAAATAGCAATGAATCTCCCTGAAAGAGGGTTTTAAATAGGTGATGGGACTAAGCTTTGAAGTTTAAGTTTTGGACAGCGCAAGGATGTCAAGCTGATGTTAATGAGCAGGATTTAGCTGCATGCTAAAACCTCTGAAGTTAAACTACATGATTAGCTGAGAAGTACAATCAAAGCAGGCCCAAAATAACCATATAGGAGAGGCTGAATGTTTTGCATTGGACAGTTGAGACGCATTAATAATGAATGCATAAATAGTCCATTAGACTGGCCTTTAAAGGATTCGGATTCCTTGCCTTCTTGCAAATCCATTTAAAAGCGAGGTCAACAAGAAGTCATGGAAGTAATGAACTAATAATTGTTCTCACCAGGTACATTTCGTCAGGGCATAGTTATTTTACATTGCAAATGCCCCATAAATCCCAGAGGGGTGAGAAAGAAAATTATAATAAAATCAGTAATCATTTGAAATAGGTGTTGAATAACTCGCCCAGTGATTGGGAGCTACACCCAGTCAGTCAATGGAAAGCAAAGGGCATTTTCAGGAGATGGGGAAATTGCTTTTGTTCAATTAAATCTTTATGGAAATTATGTTCTGAGCTATTAACAATGGCTATTTTTGTTCATCTGATGAATAGCCTTTTCAACCCATGAAATGTCAACAAATAATATAAAAATAAACCGTTGAAGCAGCAAGGTGGGTAACTAAAAATGGTCTGAGATTTTAAATCATCTCTCTTTAAATAAAGTGTATTTGAGAGGAAGCATCAATAACATTAGACAGACTGATTCTTATTGTTAATGGTTTATTTAAAATAATTAAACACTCCAACAATAGTCTGTCAAGTAGGCAGATTTATACTTACTGTAGCTATGGCTGAATTCAATATAGTCTAATGAAAAATCATAATAAAATGTCTGTGATAGTGAAGTTGTAAGATATCGAATGACTTGGCTCATAAAAAAAGACACAACTTTTACTACCATGGAGACCAAACAATCAACAAACAGAATTTTACATCAATACAATACAGACAACACATTTTAGCTAGTCTCCTAACCAAGACTTTTCTTTAAGAAAGGAAATGTCTTTGAACAAATTAGTTACTCATTTCATATTTATTTATGCAATAAAAACGACTGATGTATATTGGGTTAATCTCACAAAATCTGTCAAAATGTCCAAGTCTAATTACACCTGAAAAAGGAGAATTAAGAAATTATATTTTGCATGAATAAAATGATTTATTTTAAGTATAATTAAGGAGTTTAGGAGTTTAGAGACTTTTAGTTTGTAGTTCTGTGTTTTCCTTGTCTAGTCTTGTGATTTTTTTTTTTTTTTTTTTTTTTTTTTTTTTCCCCACATGTTCATGTGTCTTGTTCTCTTTGGTTTATTGTCTTTAACTTGTTATTGGTTCCTGTTTAGTAGTCTTGTTATTAGTTTAGTCTTGTCATTGGTTGTCTTTTGTCTTGTGTTTCCCTTTTCAGTGTATTTTAGCCCTCTTGTTTGCTTAAGTCCCTTGTCGAGTATTGTTGGTTGTAACTCTGCTTCCTTGTCCAGTCTATCCGGTTCTTAGTCAAGTCCAGTCGTTTGATTTGTTCCATTACCAGCACTGTAAATAAACTGCACTTGGGTTCACACTTAAGCTACTTCATCTCTGTCTGTTCCTGTCTTCAGCCTACTGGAATGTTACAGACACCATTGCAATGTAGCATGATATTAGAAACACAAGCATCCTCATATAGGATGACAAAGAACCATTGCTCAGAGAAACTGATCAATACTGTGATCTAAAAAGGACTGTACAATTATCAAAATGCAGCTATATTTATAGAGTGTGTGTGTATATATACATTATATAATATATTTATATACACTGATAAGCCAAAACATTATGACCACCTACCTAAAATGCTGTTGGTCCTCTGCGTGCTGCCAAAACAGCTCTGACCCGCTGAGGCATGGACTATACAAGACCCCTGAAGGTGTCTGTGTTATCTGGCACGAAGACATTACAAGCAGATCGTTCAAGTCCTGTAAGTTGCGAGTTGGAGCCACAGTGGATCGGAATTGTTGGTCCAGCACATCCCACAGATGCTTGAGATCTGGGGAATTTGGAGGCCAGGGCAACACAAACTCTTGATCATGTTCCTCAAACCATTCCCGAACAATGTGTGGCAAAATGCATTATCCTGCTGAAAGAGGCCACTGCCATCAGGGAATATCATTGCCAGGAAGGGGTGTACCTGGACTGCAACAATGTTTAGGTAGGTGACACATGTCAAATTGACGTCCACATGAATGGTCGGACCCAGGTTTTCCCAGCAGAACATTGCCCAGAGCATCACACTCCCTTCACTGGCTTGTCATCTTCCCACAGTACATCCTGGTGTCATCACGTCCCCAGGCAAATGTGATGTAAAAGAAAATGGGACACATCAGACCAGGCGACCTTCTTCCACTGCTCCAAGGTCTAGTTCCAATGCTGACGTGCCCACTGTAGGCACTTTCGACAGTGGACGGGTCATCATGGGCACTCTGACTGGTTGGCAGCTACGTAGCCCCATATGTAGCAGGTGTGATGCACTGTGTGTTGTGACACAGTTCTCCAGTAACCATCATTAAAATGTTCTGTGACTTGTGCCACAGTAGACCTTTTGTCGATTTGGACCAGACAGGATAGCCTTTGTTTCCCTAATGCATCGATGAGCCTTGGGTGCCCAACACCCTGTCGCCGGTTTGTGGTTTGTCCCTCCTCTGACCACTGTCGGTAGGTACTCACCACTGCTGACCGGGAGCACCCCACAAGCCTTGCCATTTCAGAGATGCTCTGACCCAGTCGTCTGGCCATAAGAATTTGACCCTTAACAAAGTAGCTCAGGTCTTTACTCCTGCCCATTTCTCCTGCATTCAGCACATTGACTGCAAGAACTGAATGTTCGCTTAACATCTAATCTACCCAGACTATGACATGTGGCCTTGTTAGGAGATGATCAATGTCATTTGCTTCACCTGTGATTGGTCATAATGTTTTGGCTCATCTGTGTATATCCAGATACTAGTTTAAATACTTTGCAGTCTATTCTGTACAAGAACCACCCATTTAGACAAGAAAATATGTCTGACTAACATGTAAAGCAACGGACCACAGTTCAGTTGTTTTTAAGAGCCATTTAGGGACAGTTTTAAATTAAATAAACTGGCTACATCCGAAAGCTAAAAATTTCTGCTTTCGGAGACTGTATACGGAGGCAGGAAGACATCAAAGCATGTCCGAATCCAATGTATCAGAATACAGCCACAATATGACAGTAATAAACCAGCATGGAAAAACAAATACAAATAATGATTTGTCAGTCTCCATAAACAATTGAACAGAAAACAAAATAAATAAGAAACTGGGGATTTATTTCACAGAAAAATTGTGGATTACTAGTTAACTTGCTACAAAGTGCCTTAAACAAAACAAATCTTTCAAAGATTTGATACTACCTGACAAATTTTGGCACATCCAAGGAGTAATTTTTCCTCAAAAGCACAAAGCCAGGGGACCTGGGTAGCTACCACCCTGGAGTTGCCAGTTCAAATCCATGGTGTGCTGAGTGACTCCAGCCAGGCTTCCTAAGCAATCAATTGGCCTGGTTGCTAGAGGGGGTAGAGTCACATGGATTACCTTCCTCGTGGTCACTATATTTCAGCAAGCATAAAGGTGTGGTCACATTTAGCTTCAAACAACAAAATTCTGCAGGCAGAATATAGTAATCTCAATGGGAATCCACACGTTCGTGAATTTTGAATGATAGAATTCCGGTGGCGAAGGATTTTCCCTCGCAGATTTCAGGTGTTCAAGTTTGGTGAACTTTGACAGGTGAATTTGCCACATTGACCAATAGGAAGTTGCTTGGTTTGCCAATGACCTCTGTGTGGGCTGTACTTTGTACACAGCTACACAGAATATTCACAGTGGACACGGATATCATTTCAGCAGCAAGTTTCTTTTTAACTTCACTCTCCAAGAGTATAAAGTGCAGCATTAAAAATAGGCTGCTTGGCAATTAGTTTCACACATGCTCAACATCCAAACACACCTCCATCTATAGAAATTCGCTGTGCAAAGATAAATGTGCCCGTGCCTTTATTTGCATGCAGTATGCATAAGAAAGTCAATGAAGAGACTGTGTTCAAGTCCAGCTAAGACTATGCCAGAGTCAGAAATCAGGGTTCCCTATTGACCAGCCTCATGAAAAACAAAGTTACTTTGTTGAGACTCTATTGATCTTTCACTATAATTGTAACTCTATAATGAATCAGAGTAACATACCCAAATTTACCGTCATCCCCACTGTGTTCCTAACTCCTCCTCTTCTATTGACTTTATTTCTCTCTGTGCTCTCTCTTCCTCTTGCTTTCCATAACCAGCAGACCTTGAGTTTAAAAATAGTCTTAAATTATTGGACTTTGGCTGGTTTGAATTCTGAATTAATAGCTCCAGTCAATCATTGCCTCTGCCACCCCATGCAGCCATAGACATCGGAAAGGTGCAGTTATTTGGAGACACCTGCACTGCAAGAAGCCATACATACATATCCCTATTGACAGCGATTGTCCCGACTGGCATTGATTTTTAATATTATCCAGAGTTAGTTTGTGGAGATATTTGAACCAGCTGAGATAGTTTGTTGGTGTGTACATCGCAAACATTGTTGGCCACAGTGAGGAATAATTATGGGATCTGCCTCCCGTAGAGCAACACAGATGCTCATTTCTTCTTAATGCCATTTAGAGCACAGCTGACAAATGGAGAGCTATTTTAGGTAAAAATGCTGAAGACCACAGCTTGTAGTCATGAAGTAAATTCAAATAGGAGAAAGGGCAGACAGTGAGGTATTGAGCTTATGTGATCAGACAGAGACCCAGGGAGATTCAGTTTGGCAGACAGGAAGATTCATTAAAACATATTAGCCTAAGAGTCGTTTGCATTTTGGAGAGTTTCCAAGTTTCCAACTTAAAACAATTTGCCACTCTAGTAAACATACAGCCATGCTGGATGTAAGGGTCATTTGAAATCAATTAAAATTGACTTGATGGAGGGAAAGTCAACCATCAAGTGTGATTAAAATTTTTATGTTTGTTTCACACATCACTAATGAGGTTAATTAGTAAGTGGCCTTCAAATGAAATACAGTATCAGAACTGGAGGTCTCATAAGTAGGCCCACATGAAATCTGCAGATTTTCACAGAATTGGAACTCTCATAATTCATGAAATTTTGCAAGAAGTGGTTCTTGTGTGTCTATTTATAAAAAAGTTTGTCAAATTTGATTATGCTTTCAGCTAGGGATGTGCAAAACTAGAGTGTAAGGGGGTTAGAGTGAAAGGAGAACACAGGGAAGGGGGTTTTCCAGGCTCAGGTAAGACTTTTATTCAGCCACCTCAGTGCTTTTCAACTTCACAAACTCATCAGCTTCACAGGCACGTATCAACTTCAACACATCAGCTTCACAGGCACGTAGTAACTTCAACACATCAGCTTCACAGGCACGTAGTAACTTAAGCACATCAGCTTCACAGGCACGTAGTAACTTCACTAACATAACTGAATAAATTTAACAGCTTCAGGAGCACCGTGGCCTTCCTTGTGCCAGACTCTCTCTCTCTTTTCTGCTTGTGGCGTGGCTGCTTATATGCCACTCTCCCCATGTTCACTGGAATTAGAAACAGGTGTTAAACATAATCTAGCTCAGGTGAAAGCGCCCTTACTGCTTTCTCTCTCTCCGGACGGATGCTTGACCACGCCCCCGCTGCCACATATCACCACCGCCTGACTCAGGCCGGGGAGGCATCCGGCCTGTCTACCACTCCCCCCATTTCTGGAGAGGAAGTCGGCGACAGCCATCTGCGCTCCCGGTCTGTGGACCACCTTGAACTTAAACGGCTAAGAGCCAGATATCAACGGGTGATCCGCGCGTTGGTATCTTTCATGCGGTGGAGCCACTGGAATGGGGCGTGATTCGAGCAGAGGGTGAAGACCCACCCCAACAGGTAGTACCGGAGATTGAGGACAGCCCACTTGATGGCGAGACACTCCTTTTCTACGGTGCTGTACTTAGTCTCCCTCAGCGAGAGCTTATGGATAATGTACAGCACCGGGCGCTTTTCCATCTCCACCACCTGCGAGATTATGGCCCCCAGCCCTCTGTCTGAAGCGTCCGTCTGCAAGACAAAAGGGAGAGAGAAATCAGGTGAATGTAAAAGCGGCCCCCTGCAAAGCGTGGCTTTCTCTTGCATAAATGTCTGTTGACACTGCTCCGTCCACTGGACCGGGTCTGGAGCTCCCTTTTTAGTGAGATCAGTCAGCGGGCTGGTGATGTCCGAATAATTGGGCATGAATCTCCTATAATAGCCAGCCAGCCCCAGGAACTGTCTCACCCCCTTTTTGGTGTTGGGCCTCAGGCAGGCCGCAATCGCCACAATCTTGTCAATTTGGGGATGCACCTGCCCATGGCCCAAGTGGAAACCCAGATACCGTACCTCCACCCGCCCAATCGTGCACTTCTTGAGGTTTGCTGTGAGTCCCGCCCGTTGCAGCGATCTCAGAACCGCCCTCAGATCCTGCATGTGCCTCTGCCAATCATTACTGTAAATGATGATGTCATCTAAGTATGCAGCGGCGTAAGCCGAATGCGTTCTGAGGATTCAGTCCATGAGACACTGAAACATAGCCGGGGCTCCAAACAAACCGAACGGAAGCATCACAAATTGGTGTAATTCGAACGGTGTGGAGAAGGCTGTTTTTTCACGGGAAATTGGTGTCAAGGGGATCTGCCAATAACCCTTTGTCAAATCCAGTGTAGAATAAAATCGAGCAGTGCCCAACCGATTGAGCAACTCATCAACACGAGGCATTGTGTACGTGTAAAATTTAGACACCGCGTTGACTTTTCTATAATCCACACAGAACCATACAGACCCGTCGCTCTTAGGAACAAGAACAACCGGGTTGGACCAGTCGCTGTGGGATTCCTCTATTACCCTCATATCGAGCATTGCATACAATTCATCCCGGACAATTTTCTTTTTGTACTCGGGCAAACGGTAGGGAGGGCTATGTACCACCACCCCTGGCTCGGTCTCGATGTGGTGTTGGATGAGGTTCGTGTGACCCAGTAGAAGGGAAAATACATCTGCAAATTCTTGTTGTAGTTTGGCAACCTCTGCGAGTTGGTACGGTGAGAGGTGGTCTCCACAAGTGACCGGGGTGGAATGATTGTGTTTCGTATTCACCTCCGGCCCGAGCTCCGCCCTTTCTGGAACTACCATAGCCAGTGTCACAGGGACCGCCTCCCTCCATAATTTCAGGAGGTTAAGGTGATAAATTTGACGTGTGCCCCCTCTATCGGTTCGCTTTACCTCATAATCGAGATCCCCCTCTCGTCGTGTGACCTCAAAGGGTCCTTGCCACTTGGCGAGTAATTTGGAGCTCGATGTGGGGAGTAATACGAGTACCTTATCTCCCGGTGCAAATTCCCGCAGCCGAGTTCCCCTGTCATACAGCCGGCACTGTCGTTCTTGAGCTTGGAGCAAATTCTCCTGTGTTAGTTGCCCCAAGGTGTGGAGTTTTGCTCTAAGATCAAGAACGTATTGAATTTCATTCTTACTGTTTGAAGGTCCCTCCTCCCAAGCTTTGAATATGACATCAAGCACGCTGCGTGGGCACTGCCCATATAGCAGCTCTTATGGGGAAAATCCTGTGGAGGCTTGCGGGACCTCTCGTATGCGAATAACAGGGGATCGAGCCATTTGTCCCAATTTCTAGTATCCTCGTGCACGAACTTACGAATCATATTTTTCAGGGTTTTATTAAACCGCTCCACCAGGCCATCTGTTTGTGGATGGTAAACGCTGGTGCAAATTGACTTAATGCCCAATAATTTGACAGAGACTTGGAAAGGACCTCTGTGGTCATGTACATGGGAAGAAACTTGGGAACAACCTCTGTGGTCGTGAACATGGGAAGAGACTCAGGAACGACCTCCGTGGTTGTGGGCATGGGCAGAGACTCGGAAACAACCTCCGTGGTCGTGAACATGGGATGAAACTCGGAAAGGACCTCTGTGGTCGTGGGCATGGGCAGAGACTCGGAAACAACCTCCGTGGTCGAGAACATGGGATGAGACTCGGGAACGACCTCTGTGGTCGTGTACATGGGAAGAGACTCGGGAACGACCTCTGTGGTTTTGGACATGGGAGGAGACTCATAAACAACCTCCATGGTCGTGAACATGGGATGAGACTCGGGAATGACCTCTGTGCTCTTGGGCATGGGAGGAGACTCAGAAACGACCTCTGTGGTTGTGTACATGGGAAGAGACTTGGGAATGGAAACTTTTCTTCTCTTCCTCCTCTCTGGATGGTCGAAGTTGGCAACGCTGGCTCTGGGATGGACGAGGCTGGCAATGTTGGCTCTGGGATGGACGAGGCTGGCAACTTGTTGGCTGTGGCAGGCATGGGCATTGGCTCGTTGACTGTTGCAGGCATGGGCACTGGCTCGTTGACCGTGGCAGGCGTGGACACAGACAATTTTTGAGGTAGGGTCTTCATGGACCTTCGCACCGACATCAGTGGCAGATCATACAACTTGAAGACAGGGGCTGTGGAAGGCTTCGCGACAGGGGCCGTGGAAGGCTTCGCGACAGGGGCCGTGGATGCAGGTTTTGGCCCGGGGTTCCCGCCATAATCCACTTTATAAGGGGAACTGTTAAGTTCCAGAACCTTCTCCACATAATCGCCAAGCATCCAGTGAGGATCAGCCGGAGGCATGAGTTCCCTCAGTGCACTATTCAGACCGGCCCGGAAGAAAACCACCAGAGAGCGGTCTGGATAGTGCACTACATTTGCCAGCTCTAAAAACTCACGGGCGTGATCCTCAATTGGATGGTCCCCTTGCTGAAGGAGCAGAATTCTGACGGCCGCTAGATCCATTTCTTGGTCAGTCTTTCTGTGACGAGACAGGGGAGGAATGAGGATCTAAATGCAGCCTTTTTAATAAAATAAAGGTAAACCAGGTAACTCAGAACATAATGAAACAAAACACAAGGAACAAAGCACAGCATAATACAGATGAAGACTGACAAAGAAACCAGGGCTTAAATACACAAGGGAAAACAAGGGAACGAGGAACACTTGGGGAAACAATCAGGGGAAAACCAATCATGAAAAGAAACTACAAAGGACCACAAAACTAACAGGAAACAGGAACAGGGAAATAAACCAGAATTTCAACATAAAGGTCAATACAAAAAAGGGAATGTGTGACAAACACATTGTTAAATTCTAAAAACCTAATTCCACTTTTATGAATGTATTCCGTCATTTCCGTCCACGTTTTCTGCATTTCCAGAAATAATGGGGCCCTATTAATCCTCCATTATGCCATTTATTATCTTTCATCAAGTAAATTGTCCTTTGATGCATAGGTATGTTCTATTCATAATATTGAGTGACAGTTTCAGCTATACAAGCATCTTATAGTGTCAAAGTTAAATAAAACATGCAGTTTGGATCAGTTAAAATCCCATACGCCTTATGTCTTTCATACGGGATTGTCAGTGTTTAAGGGCATACAGTAAAACACACAAACACACACCAACAGGCACTCTCCCTCTGAGACTTGCGGGACACAGAACGCAGACACACTGGAGGCAATTGAGAAACCGAAGACCTCCCTAAAGGCAGGGTTGAAATGATAAAAGTCTAACCATTGCCTTCTGCTCTAACCTGAATCTCCTCTAAAGTCTTTTCTTCTTCACTTTGTTTGTTCTCTCCAGACCTTCTTGTGGATTAACCTTGTTAGTATTCTCAATACTATAGGTCTGACCTTAGTTTCCATCTGTTATTACAGTTACATAGCTAAATCCATGTTTAATTCGATTGGGCCATCATCCTGTGCTCACACATCCCATACCCAGTTAATAAACCCGCCTCACAGTGTCGGACCCCAAACAGATTTTTCCATAAATCCAATTTCAGCCCACTATTCTCCACTCAGACCCTTCCACAATCCTTTCTCAGAAGTTATGCGTCATAATTGTATTATACTTGACATGGGACCAAAGCAAGCAGACAGAAAGATAATCGTACCTTAGCCATTGAGAAAAATATTGAGCTTCCATCTTGTGGTTTAGCATTCTTATAATTTCCACATTATTTTTTTCACCATCCCTGATCTCTTCACAGCCTTTATCCTGTGTACTGTGATTGTATTTGTAGAGAAAGACTAGAAAAGAGGATAGACAGAGCAGCTTTCTCTCAGTAGAAAGGATGGATGTTATGCTCTCTGAGCTCTGAGTATACAGAATTAAATTGGGCGGAGATGAGACCCTGCTTTGCATCGAGGAGAACTCATTTCCATTGGGGAACGTTGGGCTGTTTGAGTGCTCTACATGAGTTAAGCGAGGGAGTTACGGATCCCTTCGGTCTTCAGAGTTAAATGGCTTCCCTTCTCCACCTCCAACCCCAAAGCAACCCCACCTGCAATACACAAGTCGTTCTCTTGGTTATGCATCAGCGTAATCTATTGTGGAAGTGTGACCCTGTGTCCTTGTGATGGAGTGGGGCCGTTTGCAATAACAGGATGAATAGTGGAGCAATTGTTTTAAAATTGTCTCCGCCTGCTCGGGTGCATCTCTCTTTGTCTTGCTTTCAATCCGGTGCCCCTTCCATTTTTATGCATTTGTTTACGTTTGTGTGCACCTGCGAAGTCATTCCATCAGTAATCCAGGGTTGACGTTACTGTGAGTGAATGCTGTGCGAACATTCTGTTATGGATAATTAAGGCACAGCTGAATAAAAGCATTAATAAAATATTAAATTGTACCATAGATAATACAAATAACATATCATTATACTAGGGGTACTTTATCCTAGCCAGTGCCTCTCAAGATGAAAAAAAAAGAAAAAACGGATGAAAAAATAATTGTCAATATGAAAATAAAACAACAGACGAGTCGGTTTTAAGTGACCACTCATCTTGATTAAGGTAAAGTTGCACCTCCGTGCCTGCAACCTTCATACACCTGAGGTGTTTACCAAATATTGGTTGACTAATTGTCCAAAAATTTGAACATCAGCAAGAAGTAACAAATTAAGCATTTTGAAGCACTGTAAATAAAAAAGAATAAATGAATTAATTTTAAGTATATTCTTGATGAGACTTTGTGAAGTAATAATATATAAATACGTAGTATGTTAATATATACACTAAATTATCAGGTTATTATGAACAGCTGTGCACCTACATAATCATGTGATTATTTAATCAGCCAGTTGTGTGGCAGCAGTGCAATGCATAAAAGCATGCAGATATGGGTCAGGAGCTCAGAATGGGGGAAATGGGGGAAAATTTTAATTTCAGTGATGAAGACCATGGCATGATTGTTTGTGCCATATGGGCTGGTTTAAGTATTTCTGTAACTGCTGATCTCCTTGGATTTTCACACTGAAAATTTTCTAGAGTTTAATAAGAATGTTGCCAAAAACAATAAACATTCACTGAGCTGCAGTTCTGCAGATGGAAATGCCTTGTTGATGAGAGAGGTTATCGGAGCATGGCCAGACTGGTTCGAGCAGATAGAAAGGCTATGGTAACTCAGATAACCATTCTGTACAATTGTAGTGAGCAGAATAGCATCTCAGAATGCACTTAACAAGAGGAATACGACAACTGTAGCCAAATTCCTTGACAAATTCCTACGGTAACTCAGATAACCATTCTGTACAATTGTAGTGAGCAGAATAGCATCTCAGAATGCACAACACGTCAAACCTTGAGGTGGATGGGCTACTACAGAAGACCACATCTGGCACTTTATTAGGATCATAGTGTTCCTAATAAAGTGCTCAGTGAGTGTAGGTAAACATGAAATATATAATAGTATTGGTTGCATGTTGATGCAAAGTAGTCTGTAAAAGTCTGAAATTTGTTTTGCAAGCTATTCTTCTCAAGTGGCTGACCAATATGGGCTTTTGAAAAAGTTTTGTTGCTGATGGCCAACATAATCCCAAAATATGTGTAATTCCATTCCATTCCATTCAATGATAGCAAATAAGATGTACACAATTTAAATGAACATTTTTATTTAAAAAATAAATAAATACATAAATAATAAAAAAAATGCCCTATCACAACACCTTTTAGATGGATAAGCTTATGTAGGGAGAGAGGAAGTGTAACTTATATGTCAAAAATTGTCCAAATATCATCTGAATATATTGGCCAACAGTGTTCCATAGGCCTTTAACCAATGTTAACAATAAATTTTACCTGTTTTGTGATAAAAAAAAAAAAATTCCTAACAACTTTTTCCCCTTTCATGAACATTGACATTTTTTATAGTAAACATAAGCTTTTACAGTAGCATTCCATCTGCAAAAAGTGCCATGTATATGTCAGTGCAGGCACTATTCTTGTACAGTATATATACAGTAAACCCTTCATTTTGAGTGACAAAGCTGATGATTGCAATACTTACACATTGTATTTGCTTGAAACAAGTACAGAATCATGGTTTATATTGTAAAATACTTTTATTTCACAATATACATTAAATGCCATCCCGAAAGATAAAAAAAATTGTGAAAACTCCCATAGACTTTGATTCAAAAGGTCCCTATACATATCTAGGGATCAGAATGTCATAGAGACTTGAAGATGGTCTCTTTGGACTTGGACCAGTAAGCAACAATCTTTCAACCATTTAGTATAGCCATAGCAACCACCTAACAACACCCTAGCAATGCCCTAGTAACCACCCAAAACACCCTGACATTGCATAAATATAAACAAGTACAGTATAATACAAATGTTATATATATATATATATATATATATATATATATATATATATATATATATATATATATATATATATATATATAGCTCTGGAAAAATTAAGAGACCACTGCAAAATTATCAGTTTTTCTGGATTTACTATTTATAGGTATGTGTTTGAGTAAAATTAACATTTTTGTTTTATTCTATAAAGTACTGACAACATTTCTCCCAAATTCAAAATAAAAATATTGTCATTTAGAGCATGTATTTGCAGAAAATGACAAATCAAAATAATAAAAAAATATGTTTTCAGACTTCGAATAATGCAAAGAAAACAAGTTCATATTCATTTTTAAACAACACAATACTAATGTTTTAACTAAGGTAGAGTTCAGAAATCAATATTTGGTGGAATAACCAAATATTATGCCACTCCTGCCACAAAAATTCAAGCAGCTTGGCTTTGTTTGATGGCTTGTGGCCATCCATCTTCCTCTTGATCACATTCCAGATTTTTTCAGTGGGGTTCAGGTCTGGAGATGTTTTTTTTTTTTTTTTTTTAATTTTTTTTTGGCACCATTCTGAGTAAACTTTAGAGACTGTTGTGCGTGAAAATTCCAGGAGATCAGCAGTTACAGAAATTCTCAAACCAGCTCACCTGGCACCAACAGTCATGCATGATCGAAATCACTGAGATCACATTTCCCCATTCTGATGGTTGATGTGAACATTAACTGAAACTCCTGATCCATATCTGCATGATTTTATGCACTGCACTGCTGCCACACAATTGACTGAATAGATAATCACATGAATAAGTAGGTGTACAGGTGTTCCTAATACAATGCTCTGTGAGTGTATTGATAGATAGATCGATAGTTAGATTATTATATATATATATATATATATATATATATATATATATATATATATATATATATATATATATATATACAATCAAAAGGCAGTTTTACCAAATACAATATTAAGATTAGTTTCTCACTGTTTGTAACTCTTAAACAGGTCAAATATCATTTGAACATTAAAGGAGAGATAACTGAAACAAGACCTCAGCATCTGTCATGCAGAAGTCGGTAAAGAAAACTCCTGGGACCTAATTTAATGTTTATAACTTCTGATAAAATAATCAATTGCATGAATATTCCCTCTGTGTATCTCTGAGTGAGGTAATAGGATTTACTTCTGGAACACTGGGGGGAAAAAACACAATTTGGAAAATCTATTTGTAATTGGGGTGGAGGAAATGAAGATTTCAAGTGCAGGAAAACAAATTACCTTGTTGTAAGATGATTCACTGAGCAAGAATTTGAAATTGGTGTCCACCCAGCCACCTGCCAGACAGACTGTAATTTTTATGACAATGCAAGTACCTGAACTGTCTTTTCCATATCTAAAGGTTGGCAGAACTAAAACTAATCACATAGAAGCATCTGTGCAGAAATACTGATATAGGACCTCTCACTGAAGTCAGCACAGCAATCCAAATTTACCTGCCTGTTTGCAGAACTTGAAATTGGTTTCTTTTCATCTTTTTAGCAGTATCTTACTTTTACCCTTTCTCAGACGTCATCTCCCTCTCTCATGCTCAACACATTTCACTTCTTGCATATCTTTGGACACTTATTTCTTTGAGTTTGACTGAAGCATTTGGTTATTAATCTCAGTTTTTAAGTGTTTCCAAACTGGCATCAAAGTCCAGTGACATTAAAAAATCTATATTATTCCAGCGACAAACAAAACTTGGGTCTATGTCAAAAAATATATATTTTAAAAACAGTCTTAAAAGGATAGCTCACCCAGAAATGAGTCATAAATGTATTTTTCCAAACCCATATGAGTTTCTTTCTTCCTTGGAACACACAAAAAGAGATGTTAGGCAGAATATTAGCTTTAGTCACCATTTACTTTCATTTTATCTTTTTGTCCATACAATGAAAGTAAATGGTGACTGAGTCTGTCAGCCTCTAACATTCTGCAAAAAATCTCCTTTAGCATTTCATGAAAGAATGAAAATCATACAGGTTTGGAACAACATAAAGGTGAGTAAATGACATTACTGGGTTAACCATTCCTTTAAATACTGTGCTGCCACTTAGTATGCCACATTGCCAACCACAACTTATTACAAAACCACTCATTCTCTCCCTCGCTCATTATGCATTCACTTCATTCCAAGTGATTACAGGAGTGCCATTTCTTTGATTTCTAATGTGTGTTACAATGTAGGAACAGGGCAAATTTAAAATGGACATTTCAGAGAATGATGCTACCCACGTTCTTAACTCAGTATTTTGCAAAACTCTCTCCGTAATTAGCTCAGCTTGGCATTCTCAAGTATGCCCTGACATCCAAGCTGTGGAAATGTGACATAAAAGTGTGGCAGTTCATTTAGAGCCCTCTCAGTGCAGATAAGCACTCTCAAGAATGTTGCTCGTTGGAACAGCACTGGTGTCTTTTGCAAAGGTCACTGCAAAATAACTAGCAAAGAATCATAGGCATAACTGGAAAAAGTTGTCTTTGATTGGAGTACTCATAGTAATGCTTTGCCTAACTGAAAATAACTATGTGAAAGCGATTGCTCACCCAAAAATTTAACTTCTATCATTATTAAGTCACCATCATGTTTTTCCAAATAAAACTGAATTTCATTTATTTTGTGGAACAAAATAATAGGCATTTTAACATGCATGGACATTGCATTTTTGCTTAGCTATACACAAATCATAATTTAAATTAATTTAAACCTACTTAATATTGTTCACAACACTCCAGACTGTCATTTAAGGGTTAAACATCTGGCGCACCAAGTCACGTGACACAAAAACATGAGGTTGATTTCCTTGAAGCTCTTCTTTGGGTGCAGAGCCAACAAAAGTGCCTCTGGTAAGAAACCTCTTTAAGTTTTTTCATTGAAACCTATTTGGGTGTAAAGAGTAGCATTTCTAGTTTCGTTTGATATGCCGCTTTTAAAAAAACATAATTTTTTCGCTGATAAACATGATGTGCACATATGTGGATTTTGGGATATTATTCCCTTAAAAGTAAAAAAAAAAAAAAACATGTTAGTTGTTTTGAATAACTTTCAACATTAACACTTATGTGGGTCATTTCACTTCATTTTAATATACATTTTGTTATATTTTATTTTGTTATCACTGTACAATACAGTTCTATGCATTAACATTAGTAAATGCATTCCTATATGTTTACTGTACATTTTCACATTGAGAATCAATGGGTTCATCCAAAAGCTGAAAAACTTTGCTTTCAGAGGCTTTATATGGAGGTAAAGTTAAAATAAGGTGCATTACGAACTGTCCTGAAACCAGTGCAGACAGATAGCACACTGGAGGTTAAGTCATTCACTGAATAGGGAGCACATTTTACATTTTGTTGTGTTGCAGCCTTTATTATTATTTGTTTTTTTCACATCAATCTACATTCCATACCCCATAAAGACAAAGAAAAAAACTATTTTTATAACTTTGCAAATTTATAAAAAAAAAAAAGAAAAAAAAAAAGAAAAAACGTCAATATCACATATTTACCCTTTGCTATGACACTTGGAATTTAGCTCAGGTGCATCCCATTTCTCTCGATCATCTTTGAGATGTTTCTACACTTTGATTTTGGGTCCACCTGTGATAAATTCAATTGATTGGACATGATTTGGAAAAGCACACACCTGTCTATATAAGGTCTCACAGCTGAAAATGCATATGAGAGCAAAAACCAAGCCATGAGGTCAAAGGAATTGCCTGCAGAGCTCAGAGACAGTATTGTGTCAAGGCACAGATCACAAAACAAAATCTGGCTACATTGAAGGTTCCCAAGAGCACAGTGGCCTCCATAATTCTTAAAAGGAAGAAGTTTGGAACAACCAAGATTCTTCCTAGAGCTGGCCGCCCGGCAAACTGAGTAATCGGGGAGAAGTGCCTTGGTAAGAGAGGTGACCAAGAACCCGATGGTCACTCTGGTTGAGCTCCAGAGATCATGAGTGGAGATGGAAGAAACTTGCAGAAGGACAACCATCACTGCAACACTTCACTGGTCTGGGCTTTATGGCAGAGTGGCTAGACAGAAGCCTCTCCTCAGTGCAAGACACATGAAAGCCTGCTTGGAATTTGCAAAAAAGCACTTAAAGGACTCTCAGACTGTGAGAAACAAGATTCTATGGTCTGATGAAATGAAGATTGAACTGTTTGGCCTAAATTCCACTCGTCAGGTCTGAAGGAAACCAGGCACCGCTCATCACCTGTTCAATCCCATCCTAACGGTGAAGCATGGTGGTGGCAACATCATGCTGGGGGGTGTGTTTCAGCTGCAGGGACTGGGGGACTGGTCAGGGTTGAAGGAAAGCTGAACACAGCAAAATACAGAGATATCCTTAATGAAAACCTGGTCGAGAGCACTCAGGACCTCAGACTGGGCCGAAAGTTCACCTTCAAACAGGACAATGACCCAGCCAAGACAAAGCAAAAGTGCCTTAAGGACAACTCTGTGAATGTCCTTGAGTGGCCCAGCCAGAGCCCAGATTTGAACCCAATCGAACATCTCTGGAGAGACCTGAAAATGGCTGTCCACCGACGGTCCCCATCCAACCTGACTGAGCTTGAGAGGATCTGCAGAGAAGAATGGCAGAAAATTATCCATCATACCCAAAAAGACTTGAGGCTTTAATCGCTGCCAAAAGTGCTTCAACTAAGTACAGAGTTAAGGGTCTGAATACTTATGTCAATATGATATTTCTTTTTTTTCTTTTTAATAAATTTGTCAAAAATCTGGTTTTTGCTTTGTCATTATGAGGTATGGAGTGTAGATTGATGTGAAAAAAATAATAATTTAAAGCATTTTATCATAAGGCTGCAACATAACAAAATGTGAAAAAAATAAATAAAAATAAGGGGTCTGAATATTTCTGAATACACTGAAGATTCAGAATTTATAATACTGAATTTTATTTTAACATGGTTGTTGCTGGATGATGCTGGCCATTACTTTCAATCAGAATTATTTATTCAGCTTTACAGAAAATCAGCTGTAATTTATGTAACATCTGAAAAACATGAATAACCAACACTCCTGGAAACATAATAAAAAAAATCTGACTTTTTATTGCTTGTTATTATTTAAAATTTCACAACCTATTACTGCTGTCCATATATGTGGACATCCATTTCTAGGAAAAGTATTTGCTCTAGATATTATATTATTAATATTATAATTTGTAATTTTTTGCTTGTTTATTAGGTGCTACTAATTACAAATCAAATGCACACAGCAGTCATGCTCTGGTCTCAGGAGGTTAAAGAATGGTTATTTCCATGCAATGATAGTTTGTAGTGACTATGAAGCTCCATAAATGGCATTTGTATTATTATTATATGACAAATTTATCACACTGAAATCATGTTTACATGTATAGTATTTACATCTTGTCACTATACTTTTAAAATAGCGTGTATTTTAAAGTTTATGGACTTGGCCCCTTCACTTCCATTGTAAGTGCCTTACTGTAAGTTGCTTTTGTGTTAAATAAACGAGGGATGAGTCGAAAACATTTTCTGTGGTATTCAACATTATGCACAAATGCTGTTGATTGAGACTAACTTGTATCAGACCCAGAACATTACTTTAACAGTTTACAGCAGGGGGAGATTATCAGTGAAAAACTGCTTCAATATCAGTTTGTTCATCAAACAAATCTGTCATATAGCTTAAAAGAACTCTGAATACTGTAGCACACAAGTCACACAGACTACTTTTACAGAGCTTTTTTGGTACTTAACAGACATGGTCAAATACTGTAAACTGTTTTTGTATTAAATAAATTCCCCTTTTGTGTTTAATAGAAAGAAAAATAATATCATTCAGGTATGGAAAGGAAGAAGGGTGTGTCAATAATGACAGAATTGCAATTTTTGGGTGAACAGTTCCATAATAAGACCCAGTAACAACAAATGCATTAACAGATTTTAAGCACAAGTGTGTGCGTAGGCTATCGAAAACATAATGTTTTCTTTATCACTTCATTGCTTTTTTTCTCACCTGTCAGAAAATGGTTGGAGACATAAAATAAAAAGCAGCCTTTTAAAACAAGCTATATCTATGCCAAGTCAGAGTAATTTGCCAAGACTTGTGGCAAAGTAGCAGTAAACTGTAATAGCTTCATGTTTTGCTCCAGATTGTGTATATGCTTTGCACTCATTTGCACTCACAGTGAGCGAACGTCTGGTACGATCAATCCAGACACGTTCGCTCCATCAGCGCCGACCGCATAACTTAATAATGTTCTCCGTCCGACTGGCCTGAGTGATGGAGGTTATTAGACATGTTTTGGAGAGCCTGGCTAGTAACACAACACTGGGGGTACTTGCCACGGAGCGTCTATACATGGTACCATCTGCTTTACGACAGAACAGGTGCAGAGCTGCGTCCTGTAGTGAGTTAATGACTGTAATCACAGGCAGCTACCAGGCTGAGATTTTTATCTCATCAACATAGCAGACCTCTCTCCCCCCAGACAACAGGGTCACTTTCTGATGATGCCATAATGGGTCAACTGTGGATAACCTCACGCTGAAAACTGTTTTAAAAGAATGGTTCACCCACAAATTTAAAATCTGTCTTCATTTACTCACCCTCATGGCATTCCAAATCCATACGACTTTCTGTAGAACACAAAGAGAGAATAATAAACAAAAAACAAAAAAACAAAAAAAAAAAAATATATATATATCCGTCCCGCCCCTTCTGGGTTCTTTTGGTTGCACAGAAAAGAGCTGCTGTCTATGGGTGCTTCACTCAAATTGCACTGAAACTACCCAAAAAGTGCTGTTTGTGGAGTTGAAACACCCAGTTTCCCACAGATTATTGGAGATAATTGCTTCTTTAAATTTCCACCAGATCGTCGCATCAGTAAAAACTCAGGATTTGACATAAATGATGATATTCCATGGGTCATGGTCATTGTTATCGCGTCTGCTCTATTAGACACAATAGAGCCACAGCAGCTGTTGATGGATATTAACTTTTTTAACAAAGAAATCACGCAAATTCTGATCGCAAACCGCTGTTTTTAATTTCCAAAGTGCTGTCACTGTGACAGCTATGAAGTCAAATATGATCTAACGATGATCTTATATGATCAAGACCACCATATAAGATATAATGGGAGGAATGGAATTCGTCTCCACCACCGCCGTGAATGGACTGCTGTTTGTGAAAGGATAATTGAATAAAAATAATGTCATACAGCGAAAATGATGTCTTTGCATATATTTTGAATGCAGTAAATAATATTGTTCAATCAAAATGGCTGTTATTAAGCTTTGATATGGAATATGATCATATTGAATTAAATCATTATTTACTGTATGTGGGTTAATAATTTAAGCAGTTAAGACACATATTGAATGTCTGATGGCAATTTTCATTTCTAAGTACCTAAATTCTTAGGCTTTAGAAGTGTGTTAAACATATGAGGACATGGGGTGCCTGGGAAGCTCAGCGAGTAAAGATGCTGACTACCACTCCTGGAGTTTGCCAGTTCGAATCCCAGGGCGTGCTGAGTGACTCCAGTGTCTCCTAAGCAACCAAATTGGCCTGGTTGCTAGGGAGGGTAGAGTCACATGGGGTAACCTCCTCATGGTCGCTATAATGTGGTTCTCACTCTTGGTGGGGTGCATGGTGAGTTGTGCGTGGATGCCACAGTGGACAGTGTGAAGCCTCCACATGCGCTATGTTTCCACGGTAATGCACTCAACACGCCACATGATTAGATGTGCGGGCTGACGGTCTCAGACGCGGAGGCAACTGAAATTCGTCCTCCACCACCTGGATTGAGGCGAGTCACTATGCCACCACAAAGACTTAGAGCGCATTGGGAATTGGGCATTCCAAATTGGGAAGAAAAGAAAAAAAAAAAGAAAAAAAAAAGAAAAAAAACGTGAGGATGTGTATTCATCAACCTGTTACATGTCCGACATAATCACACAGGCTCATTGAACCAAGATTAAACTTGTTTTGCCGATATTTCAGAAAAGAACCCACATACTTTCTTCACTGTAAACCATAGATATTCCTTAAAAGACATCATTACATTCTATAAAGGTTAAAAGATTATTAAAACTGCAGAGCTGCCTATTTCCACCATTGAAATCTGCTGCTTGAAAGAACCTGGAAGCACAGTTTCCTGTGGTGTGATATCAGAATAATTTAATCTATAATGAAAGTGAATGAGGACATGGGATGTCATGATCCAAAATAAAAAATTAAAAAAAGAAAATGAAAAAAAAATCTTAAAAGTATCATAAAAGCAGTCATGCAACTTGTGCACTATGTTCCAAGTCTTCTGAAGTCATACAATAGCTTTGAATGAGGGACAGATACAATTTTAAGTCATTATTCATTGATAATATTCCTTTCCAGTGGGCTGTTAACCGCTGCAAATGGATCATTGATTCAGTGAGTTAAGCTTGTGAACAGAATCATAAATGAATCATTCTGGATCTTGATCAACTGATTCACTGAAAAGATTTGACTCAAAAGAACACTATTTTCACAAATTGGATATTGCTACTCTCATGAACATGTCAAGGAGAGTTAGGTCAAATGTCAATCTTTTTTTTTTTTTTTTTTTTTTTTTTAGGGAATAATGACTTCAATTTCCATCTAATTATCACACAAAGCTGCCTTATGAATTCCAAAGACCTGGAATATAGCACACATATCAAATTGACCATTATTTTGGTGCTAATTGTGTAATGCTAATTACCAGGTCTATTTATGGAAAATATTATTTTACCCACCAGTAGGTGGGTTGCTAAAAAGAAAATTAAATGATGAACAAGTGCAGTCTAAAAAACAACTTTTTCAAAGAAAGAAAAAGCCTTTAAAATGAATTCAAGATTCAAGGCATTTAAGTAGCACTTGCAGTAAGTATGCTGGAATACTGATTATATTATTATTAAGTACATATAGGTATAGCTCACCCAAAAATAAAGATACTTTCAACATTCATTAGGTTTTATCATTCATGTTCAGATGTTAGGCAGATTGTTTGCCTCAATCACCATTCAATTTTGTTGTATGGAGAGAGAAAAAAAAAATGATGAAAAAGGTAACGAAAAAATAAATAATTGGCAGAATTTTGGCCTCAGTCACAAGTCACTTTCAATGTATGGGAAAAAGATGCATTAAAGTAAATGGCGACAGACACTAACATTCAATTGACATTCCACAGAAGAAAGAAAGTTGTACTAGTTTGGAGTAAATAATGACAGAATTTTCATTGGGTGAACTATCCCTTTAAGTCAAATCCAGAAAAATAAAAACATGATATAGAGCTGAAAGTTGTAATATAACACTTAACTGGTGTGTTTTTTTTATATATATATATATATATATATATTCCCAATGAATATGCATGAAAATCTATGTGAAATCTCTTTGTGTTTTTGCTTCTAATCTGTTTTCGCTGTAAGCGTCCTTGAAAGAAGTGTTTGGGTGTTGAGCTTCTTATATACTTATATACCCCTCCTCCCCCATCTCAAAGTAACTTATCAGATTTATTTCACTCTCCGGCTCTATCTTCCTCCTTTTCTATTTTCTGTAATCTTAAGAAAGGTGTCACCGTCTGTCATCAGGCAGTGTTGCCACCAGACATCTGACACAGCCCCAGAAACATAGTCAATAAAGCCATCTAATTGAGTGTCACTGGCTGCTGTTTATTGACAAAATAAGACCTTGGAATTAGGTGCGTCTCCGACTGCTCACCCTAAGCAGTCACCTTCCAAGTTACCAGACAGCTGTCCACTTTCAATCTATCAAAAGCCCATCCTGGTCATCCAGGTGTTAAAGCATAGTCACCTAGCTGCAAGGGAATATAAACACTCATTTTGTGTGTATGTGAATGGAAGAGAGTGAGACAGTGAGAGTTGTAAGATGGAAAGGTACAGAGCATTTCTAAAATTGAATGGGTTCTCAACCTTTTTGACTCCAAAGCCCCTGTTGTTCAAGTTAATAATTTAAGTTGTGTCAATAGTTTCAAGTAATTAATCACAATTAATTCTGTGATTCCAGATGTTTCAGGAACTTTCAGTTTATAAGTTGTAGGTCACTTGTTTTTTTTTAACCATTTTTGGCATTTTAATTAAGGTTATTTTAAAATAACTTACCTAAAATAATTTTGAGTTATCCTGCAGCCCCCTTGGAAGTTTGATGAGGCCCCATAGTGAGCCCTAGTCCCCTGGTTAAGAACCATTGTTCTAGACGGACATATTTGTGCATTGCGTCATGTCTCACTGTTTTTCTCAGCATCTTGTGCAAGAGCAACAGATTTTTTAGATGCCGTGTTAAGTTAAAAAGAACTTCAACTTTTAAACACAGGTCTCGAGACACTTGTATTCTGCATTCGTGGTGCTGCATCTAGCTTTTTTTAGCACAAGAACTGGTTTGGTGCGAACTGCCCCTTAGAAGGCAGCTGCTAATGCTGGCAGCAAACAGCAAGACAGCTTACTAGGCTTTGGACCAAACATGACTGAAAGTAGAGGAGGGAAGGAGAGAGAGAGAGAGAGAGAGAGAGAGAGAGAGAGAGAGAGAGAGAGAGAGAGAGAGAGAGAGAGTGAATTGCCTTTTGTCTATTTCTGTTTTCATGAATTTGAACTGGCCTTCCTTTCTTGAGCTGCTAACTTGACAGCTAAGCAGCTCTGCAAAACCAGAGGCAGCATTGCAACCTTTCCCTAAACCGTGGCAGCTAATGGATTAACGCTGCCACTTATAAACACAATCTGAGCATGCCGTTAGTGATAAGACTCCCTCGGCTCCATCTCACAGCTCCTGCCTAATGAGGGGACAAGCAAAACAACGGCCCTGATGAGACGAGGCGAAACAAGATGCCACCATTCCCTATCTGTCACCCAGGAAAGCTCTAATCAGCTCTTCTTTATTCTCCCAAATTAACTTTAATACTTAGATAAGACGAAAGGAGGGCTCACATCTGCGTTGCCACTGTTAATTTACTGTTATTACCTCGCTAGAGTTGAGGTTAGGAAAAAGCTGTAGAAGAGCAAAAAAATCTCCTCTGTTTCAAACTCTACACTGTAGGTAGATGGAGTGTCGTAAAACCTCCTCACTACTGTTTCATCACTCTTTTACTCCTACACCTTTGTCTTTTCCTGGCTCCATGCTTAGAAGGCAGTCATAGATAGTGGAAATGATTGGGAATGGTCTTGGTGACAGGCAGAAGACGTGGTTGCCATGTGAGCACTTGTGACAGTGATGAACGAGCGAGCCAAGCTTCTGATAATTCGTCACTCACAGACTTGGAGAGGTCCATTAATCAAAAACAGCACAGTCAAGCTGCCTCCTCCACTAAAAACCCTTCCAGTAGAAGATCTGGCATCTGCAGCGTCCTGTGATGCCAGAACTGGTCTGGAGTATCATACAGACAAGTGAAGCTACTGGTTGTAAATCAGCATAAAAGGGTGTAGTTCTACTACCTGAGCGCAGAGGCCTTGGATAAAGGTTAAAAGCAAGCTATTAGAGTTGCTCGGTAGAGAGTCTGTCAAGCATAGTCAGTTTTATTTGTATGTTGCTTTTTTATAATGCATACTGTTTCAAAGCAGCTTTAGAGAAAAAAATGTGTCTCACATTTAAAATATTCTAATGGAACATTCACGTAGAAACAAATAACTTCCGAGGTCCCAGGACGTTAACAGCTCTGAGTAGAAGTTGCCATCTAGTAATTACAATAATTCTGACCCGACATGAGAACAGCATAAAGTATGACATCCTAAGTATTCCAAAAAGTATTTTTAATATGGTTCTATCAACTAGAAAAGATTTGATCACATGGTGAAATCAAGTGGTTTGAAGATGGTCTGTTAATGTCATTACACTAGTAATCCACAAATCAAGATTAGGTTACAAATCCTTTTTAACAAGCTCCTGGGTTATTTTTATTTATTTATTTATTTATTATTTCCTGTAATTTAATGTGATAAATAAACAAAGGAATTTTGCACCTATAGTTAGGAATGCTGAATGGCACATTCTGTCGCCATATATTCACACAACTGGCTGGTGCCAGAGAAAAAGAGTCACTGTTACTAAAGTAGTGATGACATAAGCTCACATGCATCTAAATAGGTGGTTTTGATTGTGTGATTCATTGATTTTAACCCAGGCCTGGGTTTATTTTGTGTGATTTGGACAAGTATAGCCAACCCAGTTTCATGACAAGTCATAATAATAGTATGTGATGGCAAAATCATAAGAATTTGTAAGAGTCAGTTCATACAAAAACTTACGACTTTTACTCCCATAAAGAAAAATAAACGAACCAACGAACAATGTTATTATGATTTTTCCTAAGTTTAAACCCTTACTCAAACCCTAAACCTTACCATGATATTAATAGGAAATAATCTTTTTAGAAAAAAAGAAAACATCAGGTTCGGAATGAGTCGAGGGAAGTGTATTACAAGTTATTTACATGCATCAGTCATTTGTATTGCATAAATAAATATGGAATCAGAAGCCATTTTTGTTTACAGATGTTTCCTTTCTTAAAATAAAGTGTTGGATAGGAGGCTAGCTAAAATTTGAAGCCTACATTATATCGATTTGAAATTCTGTCTGATTGTTTGGTCTCTATGTGAATAAAGGTTGTACCTTTCGTAGGTGCCAAATCGAATGATATCTTAGGATTTCTATCTTGCACAAATTATTAGGATTCATGAGACTATGTTGCCATAGCCTTGCTGTTTACTAGCAAGACTTAGCTAGTGATGCTGGTCAACCAGTGGTCTTTAAGTTGATGCTTGTTGACTTCTGGTAAAGCTAGTTAAGATATCTGGTACTGACACCAGCAGGCAAAACGCAACCCTTGCTGGTGAGCAGCCATGCTGGTCTTTTCAGCAGGGATAGCTAGCGAAATGAAGACAACAACTCCAAAACAAACTTTTGCCCTGCAAAGAAGTTTGCGCTTATTACCGTAGAGAATGATTTAGCCTAAAAAAGCTAAGGAAACTGGGAAGCCTTGGGAGTGGCTCTATCATTCTGCTGCTGTCTCTCTGCGAATTGCAGCTCATTTCTCAGCCTCGGTTGCACAGTTGGAGCGTATGCACTGTTACCCATTCATTCTTATGCATTTCGTTTGCCAAAGAGCTCGTCAACTATGATGAGGAAATGCCTTAAGTTTTCCTGGCCTTCATTTTGCTCAGAAATATCATAGTAGTTGGCAGAGGGTGGTAGGGAATGGTGCAGTCATGATTTGATAGACTCCAGTCTCTGAAGAACTAAATTATACAGGAAAAGAGATCACAAATGAACAGTGATGGCCGCTTGCTTTCTCTGGGGCATAGGAGTGCTTTTTTTATTGCATGAGGGTCAAGCAGAGTGAAATACGAGCAAGATTGCAGATGTTTGGAAACAAATGAAAAAGCACAGCTTTCAGGCAAGTTGCCCGAGAGATACAACCCCTGAGTATATACTACTCTCAACTGTTTTAAACCTTCCATTACTCTATAAAGCATGGTTAACCACAGGTTGTCTAGGAACTGGAGTCCAGCTTTCCGCCCATGCCATCTGCAAGAAAAATGGCTGCTGGCTACATCTAACTATCTAGAGAGAGTCTCAACTAGCCGCAAAGCAACCTGGCTCATCTACCCCAACATTTAGACGTTAATAAGGACTATGAGACATCCACTGTCATCCCTCCTAGAGAAATCAACGATGTACTTTCTAGGTTGCAGGAAATTGAGACAGTTCATGATTCATTTATTGTTGTTAACTTGTTTGTGTGGCTTGATGGATTCCCTGAAATAATCTCTTAGCATACAGTTTTCGTCCTTTGGTTTTTCTCAGACAAGCCAAGCTGCTATGTAAAATATATCTAAACATCCTTAAATAAGATACATTTATTTGAGAAGCAAAACTATCTAGATCAGCAGTCACCAATTAGCGTGTCCTCGCCATGGATGGATTCCATCTTGACCTCAAGACATCTTGACAACAGTTGTCCCGTCTCACCATTTCTACACTTTAAGTGAGCAGCGCGACAAAACAACGAAGCTCTGTACACAGCAAGTGCTTATGGGCATAGATAGCACTGAACTAATCAGTGCTGTATCTTCAAATATTTATCTCTAGTACCAAACATTCTTAATTTATACCCTTTCCTTACCCTTTTCCAGGAAAACAATTCCACTATAAACAGAATTTTTTTATAGTAGCCTAATAAAAGCAACATTAATGTCACCTATAAATTTAAAAACATATTTGACATCAAGTTGCCATACCATGGTTCTTAGTAGTGTACTCTACACCATGCCAGCAAGAAACGAACCCTGATATACATTTTGTAAGTTTATGTGGTACTATATTTACAACAGTCTTATATATACTGTATATATATACTGTATATATATATATATATATATATATATATATATATATATATATATATATATATATATATATATAAACTCAGCAAAAAAAGAAACGTCCCTTTTTCAGGACACTGTATTTTAAAGATAATTTTGTAAAAATCCAAATAACTTTACAGACCTTTATTGTAAAGGGTTTAAACAATGTTCCCTATCTGTCACTCACTCGACATTGTGTCGATGTAGTGACACTAGGGGTCACTCTTGGGAGCCCCAAACACTTCTGCTTTTTTGAAAAAAGGCCAATGAGAATTGGCGAGTGGATTTGCATGCCACTCCCCCAGACATACGGGTATAAAAGGAGCTGGTATGCAACCACTCATTCAGATTTTCTCTTTGGAGCCGAGCGGTTGAATTCAGTGCACTGAATTCAATTCCCTCCAAAGACGCACCTCAAAACTGCTGAATTTACGGCCCATTTCAGCGGCTTCTCCACCCATAGAGTGCAGAGAACACCCCTGGGCGTTTCAGCAGAGCGAAAATAAGAGAGTATATTCTAAAAGAGTATATTTTCATTCACAAAAAGAGCAGCACACACACGGAACATCTTTTTCAAGATGCCTTTCCGTTTGTGTGTTATTCCTGGTTGCGGTCGTTATCTCTCCACTTCTGATGGCCACGATCGCTGTCTTACGTGTCTGAGCACTGCCCACGCAGAGACATCGTTCGTGGATGAGTCATATCCTCATTGCGAGAGCATGACCAAGGCAACGTTGCGGTCATGGCTTGCTTTCAAGCAAGCCACCCCAGCAGCTCCCCGCACTGGTCCTTCTACCTACGGGTTTTACGGGTTGGTTAGCACTAGGGGTGATTTGGGGACATCAATGGGACCACCTCCGCCGGGTATCCCCCATGGATCTCCCATTCCCCAGCAAGCTCGCTTGCCCCAGTCGGGCTCTCGCATGAGTCCACCGGCTCGTCTCAGCGTGAGTTCGACTTCTCGTTCGGAGCTTGGGAAGACGATGAGTTATCGAGCGCAGCATCAGAGAGCGGGCTCATCCAGTCTGATGCAGAGGCTTCGGCTGCGCTTCCTCCTTCAGGAACGGTCCCCCAGTCTCACACCGATGCGGAAATGACGGACATGATTTCCCGGGCGGCTGCGAGCGTCAGGCTAGAGTGGAACCCTCCACTCTCGCCTGAACCCTCATGGCTCAACGATTGGTTCCTGGGCTCGGGGCGAGCCCACGGCCATGCACCTCCCCCATTCCTTTCTTCCTGGAAGTGCATGAGGAGCTGACAAGATCATGGGAGGCATCTTTTACTGCCTGGTCCCAGTCTTTCAGCTCCACCGCTCTCACTACCCTCGATGGTGGAGCGGCCAGGGGGTATTAGGTGATCCCCCAGGTGGATAAGGCGCTCGCGGTGCACTTGTGTCCGCAGAGTGCCACCACCTGGCATGGGCACCTGAAGCACCCGTCCAGGGCCTGTAGGCTTGCGTTGTCCCTGACGACTGTGGCCTACGGTGCCACTGGACAAGCCGCCTCCGCCCTGCATGCCATGGCTCTCCTGCAAGTACACCAAGCCAAGGCGCTAAAAGAACTATACGAGGGTAGTTCTGACCCGGGATTGATGCAGGAACTGCGCTCAGTGACCGACCTCGCTCTCCGGGCGATGAAGGTCACGGCGCGGTCTCTCAGGCAGGCGATGTCCACCCTGGTGGTCCAGGAGTGCCACTTTGGCTCAACTTAGTTGAGATGGGAGAGGCAGACAAGGTACAGTTCCTTGACGCCCCCATTTCTCAGGTTGGCCTGTTTGGTGATGACGCTGAGGACATTGCCCAGCAGTTCTCGGTGGTGAAGAAGCAGGCGGAGGCCTTACAACATATCCTGCCCCGGCGTGGCTTAAGACCCTGCACCCTGTCTGCTCATCGCCAAGGGCATCCTCCTGCAGCAACAACACCAGCTCCGCCGCAGCCCGCCCCCATGCCCCGGCTCTGGCGTGGAGCCCTCCGCAGGAAGCAGATGCCACCCGTCTCACGGCCGGCCGCTAAGAACCCGAGGAAGGCTTCGAAGCGCCCCCGAGATGGGTGACCCAGGGGCGAGGAGACCCACTTCTCTGGGGCTGGTCGACAGACCACTCCATCCCCTGGTGGAGGGCCGGGAGGGGAATCTTTTGTCACCGCATGCCCAGGAGGCTGACAAAAGAATGGTTACCTCGTCTCCTAGGTCACATATCTGGTGCGCACGGCCGTCGTCATGACCACCGTCCACCATCCCATTTTGGCAGGTATGGCACTCCAGCAGCAGATCCCCCGCCCCTGTGCACCCAGCTGTGGCAAAAACACACTCACATGGGATTGGTTCCAGTGGACTACGGGGACGAGATTCCTCCTCCCCCCTCCTTGGCCAATCTTATGGTGGGCGGCAGGAGCCAGGTAAGTGCTTAGATGTCCCTGGACTCAGCACAGCCACAGGGCTCGAGTCCCCTCGACGTGGCAACTCAAGCTCCACCCCACTGCGAGGCCCCACCCGCCGGTACGTCCTACATGATCATTCCCTTGGTCCCTCTCACCCAGAGTTTGGGCGCATGGCTCGCACTTTCCAACCCATCGCGATGGCTGACCCGGACCGTCCAACTCGGCTATGTGATTCAGTTCACCAGGTGCCCAGCCAGGTTCAGCAGCGTCCGCTTCACCTCGGTGAAGGGCGAGAACGCCACTACCTTGCATGCGGAAATCACTACCCTGCTGTGCTAGGGCACGATAGAGCCTGTCCCTCCAGCCGAGTTGAAGAAAGGGTTCTACAGCCTTTACTTCATCGTACCGAAGAAAGGCGGTGGGTTGCGACTAATCCTGGACCTGCGAGTACTGAACCGGGCTTTGCACAGCCTCCCGTCCAAGATGCTGATGCAAAAACACACTCTAACAAGCATCTGGCATCAAGATTGGTTCGCGCCGGTAGACCTGAAGGACGACTACTGCCACGTCTTGGTCTTACCTCAACACAGACCCTTCCTGCGGTTTGCCTTCGAAGGCCAGGTGTACCAGTACAAGGTCCTCCCCTTCGGCCTGTCCTTGTCCCCTCATGTCTTCACAAAGGTCACAGAGGCAGCCCTTGCCCCGCTAAGGGAAGTGGGTGACTGTATCCTCAACTATCTTGATGACTGGCTAATCCTTGCTCACTCTCGAGAGTTGCTGTGCGCACACAGGGACCTCGTGCTCCGGCACCTCAGCCGACTGGGGCTTCGAGTCAACTGGGAAAAGAGCAAGCTCTCCCCAGTTCAGAGCGTCTCTTTTCTCAGTTTGGAGTTGGATTCAGTCCCGATGACAGCGCGCCTCACAAACGAGAGCGTGCAGTCAGTGCTGAACTGTCTGAAGGCATTCAGACGGAGTAAAGCGGTTCCACTGAAACATTTTCAGAGGCTCCTGGGGCATATGGCATCCTCAGCAGTGGCCACACCACTCGGGTTGATGCATATGAGACCGCTTTAGCACTGGCTTCAGACTCGAGTCCCGAGATGAGCATGGTGCCGCGGGACATATCGCGTGACAATCACACTGATTCTGTTGCTGCCTCTTCAGCCCTTGGGCCGACCTTGCGTTTCTACGGGCAAGGGTTCCCCTAGAACAGGTCTCCAGGTGCGTCGTGGTTACCACAGACACCTCCAAGACGGGCTGGGCCGCCGGATGCAACAGGCACACAACCGCTGGCTCCTGGACTATGCTCGCCCTGCGGAGGTTCCGGCCATTGATCCAGCGCAAGCACGTGTTGGTCCGGATGGACAACACAGCAACAGTAGCGTACATCAACCGTCAAGGCGGTCTATGCTCCCGTTGCATGTCACAACTCGCCCGCCGTCTCCTCCTCTGGTGTCAGCAGCACCTCAAGTCGCTACGAGCCACTCACATCCCGGGCAACCTCGACACCGCACCGGATGCGCTGTCACATCAGGTTACCCTCAGGGGAGAGTGGAGACTCCACCCTCAGGTGGTCCAGCTGATTTTGAGTCAATTCTGTCAAGCACAGGTAGACCTGTTTGCTTCCCGGGAATCCTCCCACTGCCCACTTTGGTACACCCTGACCGAGGCACCCCTCGGTATAGATGCGCTGGTACAAAACTGGCCCCCTGGACAATACAAATTTGTGTTTCCCCCAGTGAGCCTACTTGCACAGACCCTGTGCAAGGTCAGGGAGGATGAGGAGCAGGTCGTCCTAGTAGCAACCTACTGGCCCACCCAGATTTGGTTCTCGGATCTCACGCTCCTCGCGAATTCCCCTGAGGAAGGACCTTCTTTCTCAGGGACGGGGCACCATCTGGCTCCCGTGACCAGACCTCTGGAATCTCCACGTCTGGCCCCTGGATGGGACACGGAAACCTAAGTGGCCTACCACCCACAGTGGTAGACACGATCACTCAGGCTAGGGCTCCCTCTACAAGATGCCTGTATGCCTTGAAGTGGCATCTGTTCGCAAAGTGGTGTTCTTCCCGACGCGAAGACCCCCAGAGATGTGCAGTCGGATCGGTGCTTTCCTTCCTGCAGGAGAGGCTGGAGGGGCGGCTGTCCCCCTCCACCTTGAAGGTGTATGTAGCCGCTATTTCGGCTCATCACGATGCAGTAGATGGTAAGTACTTGGGTAAACATGACTTGATCATCAGGTTCCTGAGAGGCGCTAGGAGGTTGAATCCCTCCAGACCGTGCCTCGTCCCCTCGTGGGACCTCTCTGTAATCCTTCGGGGACTAAAAGGAGCTCCCTTTGAGCCCTTGGTGTCAGCTGAGCTTAAGGCACTCTCTTCAAAGACTGCCCTCCTGACTGCACTCACTTCCATCAAAAGGGTAGGGGATCTGAAAGCGTTCTCTGTCAGAGAATCATGCCTGGAGTTTGGTCTGGGTTACTCTCACGTGATCCTGAGACCCCGACCGGGCTATGTGCCCAAGGTTCCCACAACCCCTTTTAGGGATCAGGTGATGAACCTGCAAGCGCTGCCCCAGGAGGAGGCAGACCCAGCCTTGGCGTTGCTTTGTCCGGTGCGAGCTTTACGCATCTATTTGGATCGAACGCAGAGCCTTAGAAGCTCTTTGTCTGCTTTGGTGGACAGCGGAAAGGAAGCGCTGTCTCCAAACAGAGGATCACCCACTGGGTCATTGATGCCATCGGGATGGCATATCAGGCTCAGGATGTCCCACCCCCTGCGGGGTTTCAAGCCCACTCTACCAGGAGTGTGGTGGCCTCCTGGACCCTGCCTAGTGGCGCCTCTTTGGCGGACATCTGCAGAGCAGTGGGCTGGGCAACACCTAACACCTTTGCAAGGTTCTACAATCTCCAGGTTGAGCCGGTCTCGTCCCGTGTATTGGCAGGCACAAGCAGGTAAGTTCTGGGACAGCTGGCCGGGTGTACCGCTTGTGCATAGCGCCTTTCCGCTCCCTTGAGGTGAAGACATTTGCTCATGACTCCCAGTTGTGTTCACAGACTGCGATCCCTGGATGACTTTCCTCCTTAGCCCACTGGCAGTTAAGTTTGTGGAGAAACTCACTGACCGGCACAATACGTGCACTAATGAGACCCTGTACTGAGGTAGGTGCTCCACATGTGCTGGTTCCCCGAAGGCGACCCCATGTGATATTTTCTGTGAAATTGTTTCCCTGTCGGCAAACTGCGTCTTCCTTGGGCAGAGGCCCCTCTGCCCCCGGTCACCATGCTCTGTAGAAACTCCCCCCCCTTGGGTAGGATCTACCATGGGACCTCTCCACATGACATACTTCCGACAAGACTCGGTAAGACCATGTGATGTATTCCACTCAAAATACCCCCCCCCCCCCTTTTTGGGCAGGGTGTGGTCTCTGCAGTGTCTTCCCCTTGGGAGGGACACCCCCCAATGCAGACACTTATGGCTCCCAGTCAGTTAACAAATTCCACTCTTTTGCTGGGCTAGCCTGTCCCTATAGTTGGGCAGTCGACTTGTTCCTGAAGGACCATTTGACGCTCATAAGAGCATTGGGGGAGGTTACGTGATGGCCTGGTGTGCTGGCTACAAGGCACACAGCAGTCTGCCCATCACACACCGCCAGTTCACGTAACACAGTTCAGATAGTTGTGGCGTTTTGTATAGGGACCCCTAGTGTCACTATATCGACACAACGTCGAGTGAGTGACAGATAGGGAATGTCCTGGTTACTTTCGTAACCTCCGTTCCCTGATGGAGGGAACGAGACGTTGTGTCCCTCTTGCCACAATGCTGAACTACCCTTTGAAATGGCCGGGACCTGGTCTCGGCTCCTCAGCACAAAACCTGAATGAGTGGTTGCATACCAGCTCCTTTTATACCCGTATGTCTGGGGGAGTGGCATGCAAATTCCACTCGCCAATTCTCATTGGCCTTTTTAAAAAAACAGAGGTGTTTGGGGCTCCCCCTAGTGTCACTACATCAACACAATGTCTCGTTCCCTCCATCAGGGAACGGAGGTTACGAAAGTAACCAGGATGTTTTCCATGCTTGTTCAATGAACCATAAACAATTAATGAACATGCACTTGTGAAATGGTTGTTAAGACACTAACAGCTTACAGATGGTAGGCAATTAAGGTCACAACTTAGGACACTAAAGAGACCTTTCTACTGACTCTGAAATACACCAAAAGATAGATAACCCGGGTCCCTGCTCATCTGCGTGAACGTGCCTTAGGCATGCTGCATGGAGGCATGAGGACTGCAGATGTGGCCAGGGCAATAAATTGCAATGTCCGTACTGTGTTACGCCTAAGACAGCGCTACAGGGAGACAGGAAGGACAGCTGATCATCCTTGCAGTGGCAGACCACGTGTAACAACACCTGCACAGAATCGGTACATCCGAATATCACACCTTGTACAGGACAGGTACAGGATGGCAACAACAACTGCCTGAGTTACACCAGGAATGCACAATCCTTCAATCAGTGCTCAGACTGTCCGCAATAGGCTGAGAGATGCTAGACTGAGGGCTTGTATGCCTGTTGTAAGGCAGGTCCTTACCAGACATCACTGGCAACAACGTTGCCTATGGGCACAAACCTACCTTCGCTGGACCAGACGGGACTGGCAAAAAGTGCTCTTCACTGACGAGTCGCAGTTTTGTCTCACCGGGGGCGATGGTCAGACTCGTGTTTATCGTCGAAGGAATGAGCGTTTCACCAAGACTGTACTCTGGAGCGGGATCGATTTGGAGGTGGAGGGTCCATCATGGTCTAGGGCTGTGGGTCACAGCATCACCGGACTGAGCTTGTTGTCATTGCAGGCAATCTCAATGCTGCGCATTACAGGGAAGACATTCTCCTCCCTCATGTGGTACCCTTCCTGCAGGCTCATCCTGAAATGACCCTCCAGCATGACAATGCCACCAGCCATACTGCTCATTCTGTGTGTGATTTCCTGCAAGACAGGAATGTCAGTGTTCTGCCATGGCCAGCGAAGAGCCCGGATCTCAATCCCATTGAGCACATCTGGGTCCTGTTGGATCGGAGGGTGAGGGCTAGGGCCATTGCCCCCAGAAATGTCCGGCAACTTGCAGGTGCCTTGGTGGAAGTGTGGGGTAACATCTCACAGCAAGAACTGGCAAATCTTGTGCAGTCCATGAGGAGGAGATGCACTGTAGTACATAATGCAGCTGGTGGCCACACCAGATACTGACTGTTACTGTTGATTTTGACCCCCCTCCCCCCCTTTGTTCAGGGACACATTATTCCATTTCTGTTAGTCACATGTCTGTGAAACTTGTTCAGTTTATGTCTTAGTTGTTGAATCTTTTTATGTTCATACAAATATTTACACATGTTAAGTTTGCTGAAAATAAAAGTAGTTGAAAGTGAGAGGACGTTTCTTTTTTTGCTGAGTTTTATATATATATATATATATATACACACACACACACACACATTTTACATATATTTACAATGTTCAAGACAAATCTATGCCCTTGTCTTATGACATTTTGCTTCTTAAGTAAATGAACTTTTTTAAGGATGTTCAGATATTTTTATAAAACAAAACTTACCTTTGTTGTTCTAGATCAGATATTAAAGTGCTGGATGACTAGTAAAGCAATCCACAGAAGAAAACCAATTATTCTTATTCTTAACAGTTGCAATCACCTGACGCACTCTTAAAGCTGCCATTTGGTACTGATCAGTAGATAAAAGTGTGTTTCTGAGAGGAGATAGCTTTAGATTGAAAAAGAGAGATTGAGCACAAACTAGTTGATGTCACGGAAATAGCAGATTTCCAATTTCCTTTTCAAAGTTTCTGACTGCGAAGACAATCTGACTTGTAAATAGCAAAAATCCTGACCAGAATATATGCATTTTCAGCATCAATAATAAAAAGTCTACTTTATCTGAAGTCTGATTAGCAGACAGAGGTCAGAATCTTTTGTAATACAAGCTATATTAAAGGGATAGATCACCAAAAAATAAATTTCTTTCATCATTTACTCTCATGATTTTACAAACCCATATGAATTTCTGTCTTTTTTTAATTATTATTATTTTTTTTTCATGGAACACAAAAAAGGAGATGCTAGGCAGAATGACAGCCTCAATAGTCTCAAACTGTGTCTCGTTTGGAAGGCTGCGTCCTCCAGAGGTCGCATTTGTCGGCCGCATACGTCATCAAGGCTTTCTCATTTCAGAAAAGCGAGTAGGACACTTCGAATGCAGCCTTCGAATGTGAGCTTCTTTCACAGGAAAAGATGCATGAGGTGTATCCTTCGTGGGCACTCACAACCCACAATTCTTTGCTTCAGCGGAAATGTCTAAAAATAACGCCAATTTGCCCGTAAATATGATGTTCAAATGCAAGGAATGTTAATTCCCAAGTTGAAGTACCTCAGTAGATGGGTGCAGAGTATATAATATGTATAATTATATGAATATATAATTAAAATAAAGTATTAGACTAAAAGTACACCTGTAAAATCTTTACATCTTTATAACTCTCCTAAAATGTACCTCATACATTCCCTTCCAGAGGGACTTTGTTCCCTTCTCACTCAAAGCGCTCGCGCTTGTTAAAGAGTGGCTTGCTCTCATAGCAATCATGTTCCGTTCCGTTTCCTTTTGTCCTATGAAGGCTGTCTCATTTAAACAAGACTTGTTTAAAGGAGGACGCTTGGTATACTGCAGCCTTCAAAGGACGCGTCCTACCTAGCACGCAGCCTTCGAAACAAGACACACCATTCACTTTCCTTTTATATTGTTCCATACAATGAAAGTAAATAAATGACACTACATATTATCTCATTTTGTGTTTCATTGACAAAGGTACATTGTCATACAGGTTTGGAACAACATATGGTTTTCATTTTAGGGTAAACTGTCCCTTTAACTTTATGCAAAATTAATTTCAGTCCCAAAGAACATTTCTGCTGTGAGGTTAGCCATGCACTACCTTATAAACTAAAAATTTTATAAATCTAAAGTTGACCAATCTTTCCATCTCTGGGCATGTAAATTAAATCATTTGCCTTCAAATTTAGCCTCATCTTGGCAACTTGTTGTGGAGAACATGCATTTTACTCAAATCAAACGATTGCAAGCTCTGCATTGCTTCATATGAAAAAAAAAACAACAAAAAAAACAAGCACATTAACTTAAAAGGGCATCATTTGCACTTTCTTGCTGCATCTAGAATCCAGAACAAATGTCTTATAGTATGCAGCTGAGACTACAATGCTGGCTTTTTAAATACGTTGGTGTTGGAACTGCGCTGGTATTTGTACATGAGTTAACATACTAAGTAGGCACTGCAGTAGCTGAGCTGTGAATATTCATGGCTCTTTGCCGTGGTGATGGCTCTAAAATCCCATTTTCTGAAGCGTCATTTCATTAAGAGAGCAAATAGCTGCTCTTTGTCATTTCCTTTCTCGTTTTAAACAAATTCTGATTGTCAGTGAAGAGGCAGGCTGGTGCGACTGCCATGAGTAATCATGACAGGAAGGGTGTGTAACAGAAAACATGCAGGTTTTTGTATGTATGTGTGTGTGTGTGTGTGTGTGTGTCTACGTGTGTTTTTGGGCCACTCTTATTATCAGAGCACAATCTCGCCTTAATGGGCAAGGTGATGGTGATTTGAATAATCAGCCTTTAAGCAGCTTGGACATGTTGAGGTGGCATATCTACTTTGTACATCCAGATATGTGTCATTGTATTATATGTAATATAGCACAATATATATATATATATATATATATATATATATATATATATATATATATATATATATATATATATATATATATATATTAGTCATAATTAACGGGTTAATTTTTCTTAATCGCGATTAACTCATTTATTGTTAATACAGCATAAGCACTGGTGTGAAGGGGGGAACCTTTGTAATGTGTCCGTCCAGAGGTATTACACTGACGCACACACCACAGCACCAGAGCCTTACAATCTTTGCATACGCTGCGGTCACAGAGAAATTCTACGGACCGAACTGTCTTAACACGCTAAAATGTACCGTTACGCTCTCTCTTTTGAAAAGCCATGGAGGTTGTTATCTCTATAAATGAAATATTCTCTGATAACGCTTCCCTGTGAATGGTAAAATTATGGAGAAAGGAGCTCTTAGCGCTATTTAATGTACAAAACAAGCCAAGATGGGACTTGTGACAGATATCAAAAAGGTGCTCTACGCTGGTACACAATTTCATATTTGAGGCACCTACAAAAGGGTGCCTAGATGTTCTCAATCTAAGAAAACCCCAAATGGTGCCAAGCATGGTTTCATTTTTACAGTTATGAACAAGCTTGAAAATGTGATATACCTTCTGTCAGTTTCAAAAACATGTCAAGAATACATGATTTAAATCAAGGTTACCAGAATGTATTTATATAATCTTCCTGGCATTTTTAACCTTAACCAGCAGTGTCATTCTTCTGTTTTCAAAACAGTCCTTTGCTCCTCAGCATGAAAATACAAAGCTCGATGAAACCAATATTCTCTTTTGCAGAAACACTCTTTGCGACTGCAAGATGGATTGTCACTAGATAAAACAGAGGCTCACTTGTCAGCATGTGGACTCAGGATGCTTCAAGATCCAGTTCCATGTCCCCATCATTATACCTCTCCTTTTGTAGACTATATCCCTGCATGAGCAAACCCCATCCCAACAACTTCCTCTCATAAGCCTACAGTAATTGGCACAGCCAGATGTCTAGTCTTCCACTTTTCTGCCTGTATTTCATTTCCTCCATCTTCCATTCTGTAGTAGCCATGAATGTTTCCATTACTATGACTTGTTGAGCTACTTTAGCATTCAGACTGGATTCATTGCTGTAAGCCGGGCGATGACACCTTTTAATATCTTAGTGCAGGTTATGTTGGAAATGTGAAGCAGATGGCAGGGATGAGAATTCATTACCTGGCCCCTTCTCCCACAAGCGCCAGCTGCTGCCTTGCACATTCCATCTCATCCCTGAAATTGAGACCCCATACTCTGCATATATTCCAACCCCATTACAATGTTAGATATCTAGTCATGAGATGGCACCTGCTGCTTGCACACTGACAACCTGCCTCACCAACTTGACCCCCATCTGCTACTTCTTACCTTTTTATTCCCTTCTCGGGATTCATTGCTCATGCCAACAGGCTCTCAGCTACATATTTATTTGCAGATAGGCCAGTGTGCTTAATGCTGCCAGGTCTCAGTGGAAGTGGCTCATAGTTGACTTGAATGTGATGTTCTCTGCTTTAGGAGATATTAAGGAGATGTAGAAGCTGGCATTGTCTTGTGCCTGTGGAGTGATCAGAAATGTGGTTGTTAGACACACTGTGACATATTGTCCCACTCTCTCTCTACACATTTAGACTGACATGTTTATCCAAAGTAGCCAAGTATGTACTTTTTATCAGTGTGTGTTTACCAGGGTATCAAACCCACAACCTTTCCATTACTAGTGCCATGACAGATTCTCTCCCTCAACTTTTATCCAAATCGACTTAAAATCAGCCACAACATTAAAAATCACCTGCCTAATATCGTGTAGGTCCCTCTTGTGCTGCCAAAACTGCTCTGACCCATCGAGGCATGGACTCCACAAGACCTCTGAAGGTGTCCTGTGGTATCTGGCACCAAGGCGTTAGCAGAAGATCCTTTAAGTCCTGTAAGTTGCGAGGTGGGGCCTCCATGGATCGGACTTTTTGGTCCAGAACATCCCATAGATGCTCAATTGGATTGAGATCTGGGGAATTTGGAGGCCAAGTCAACACCTTGAACTCTTTGTCATGTTCCTCAAACCATTCCTGAACAATTTTTGCAGTGTGGCAGGGCACATTATCCTGCTGAAAGAGGCCACTGCCATCAGGGAATTCCATTGCCATGAAGGGTTGTACATGGTGCAACAATCTTTTTGTAGTAACATCCACATGAATGCCAGGACCAAAGGTTTCCCAGCAGAACATTGCCCAGAGCATCACACTGCCTCCGCCGGCCTGCCTTCTTCCCATAGTGCATCCTGCTGCCATCTTTCCCCCAGGTAAATGCTGCACATGCACCCAGCCATCCACATTATCTAAAAGCCTTTGCTCCCCATGTGCATCATTGAGCCTTAGGCACCCATCTCATCCCTGAAATTGAGACCCCATACTCTGCAAATATTCCAACCCGCCGGTTCTTCGGTTGTCCTTCCTTGGACTACTTTTGGTAGGTACTAACCATTGCATTCTGGAAACACCCCACAAGACCTGCCATTTTGGAGATGCTTCCAACACATTAAATTCAAGAACTGACTGATCACTTGCTGCCTAATATATCCCACCCCTTGACAAGTGCCATTGTAACAATATAATCAATGTTATTCACATCACCTGTTAGTGGATTTAATGTTGTGGCTGATCAGTGTATATCTCAAATGCACTGTATCAGTCCATGTATTCCCTGGAAATCAAACCCATAACCTCTGCATGGGTAGGGCCCCGCACTACCAGTTGATTTACAGGAATGTCAGCATGTTTTATCCAGCTAATTTATTCAATTTTGATGGATGTCTTTGCACTTTCACCGGGTAGAATGCTGAGTATTTATAAAACAGAAAGTTCCGACTCACAATGAACCATGCTTGAATTGTTGTAAAGAGCAGAGATACTAAAGATAACATTTATGTGCCCAAATTCCATGTTGCTTGGAAGCCGTCAACAGCCTATAGTTAGACTAATAAACTGTATTATTTTCATTATTAATATTAGATAGTAAATTGTATTGTATTGGTGTCTTTTATCATATTTGTATCGTTGCTTGGGGAGTTGCTGTGTAATTTTATAAGCCACTTGATGCAGTATCTGTAGTGCATGGCCTTTTGTGGCTTATTATCTTAATATACAAACAACAAACATAACAATAATGCCACAACAAAAGAGTAGCATGGTCTATGATAATGAGAATTGGGCTAATACACCAACCAAGGTCATTAAAGTAATGCAATATTAGGTTGAAAAAAAGCTGGAGTCTTTGTAGAGTTTCTTAGAACTCTAATCAGCAGCATGTTCATGTTCCCCTAGTCTCATTACTGTGGTCTACATTGTTTTTCTATTCAAATAGACCCTTGTGTTTTACCGTGGTGATATTTCCAAGGGCTTTAAGATCTCTTATGAACAGTACCTATTTTGTTAAGTTCTTACACCAAAATTTTAATGTTGGTTTCTATAGTTGTCCTGAAAGGTAGCCTTGGTTTAATTACAATAAAAATGGCTTAGTACCTGCTGTACCTTGTAGGAGAGCCAAAGAGCTTTAGCTTTTATATGTACCTAACATGTACTGTAACTAGCAGGCTTTGTACAGCTCAAACTTGGACTTCAAATACCCCCCTTTTTTAAAATTAAGAACTTTTCAACTAAGGGTTTCAAAGTGTTTACTGTCCCTAGGGACCCATGTACAAAGAACACAATAGTATGAGTCCCAAAAAACATGCACATGATAGGGCATGGAAAAACTGATTACAATAAACTGCCCAGAATATTAACATTGGTAAATGTACTATAATCTTGCTAAATCTCTTTATTATATCTTGGATCCTTTTTGTTTTGGAATTTTATTTTTTTTTTTTTTTTTTTTAATCTTTGTTTTCTACCCTTGTTTGTCTAATAAAGAGCATTAAGGCCTTGTTTCACTTGAATATGATGCCTTGCTATTTCACTGTGGAACACAACAGCAATAATCACACTGGCCCCCACCCAACAACAATTATGACACTGTTGCTCCTTATGGGTTCTCCTCCATCAATTCATCAGAGCTCTAATTTTGGCTCATTTCTTTTATATAAGTTTGCGCTGAACAATCACTGCCACCGTTGCTTTAATCCACTCCTTGCTCAGTATGTATTCATTTGATTCTCGGCATGGCTTCCTCACTTTTGAAGAACCCTTCCATTATCAGGTTCTGACACTAGCTTTTTGGGCCCAGGAACGTGGCCTACTGGTATGTTGTTATAGAGCAGTTTCTCTCAGCTCATAAAAAGCGGTCGCTATGGCTCTTTCAGCCCTCTTAAGCTTTTGTTAAACCACTTGTTATCAGCAGTCTCCTTGGTGATCACGATTTCAAGCTCGATTACACTTCCTATAGTGCCTTCTAGTGCTCTGCACAAGCTACAAGCTCTAGGAAGTGTAATCGAGCTTGAAATCATGATTGTGCCTCGAGACAGCAATTGCAAAATGTACAGTGAAATTTTTTTTGCATTTTGGTCTGTTCTCACCCAAATCCGATTATATTGCTTCAGAAGACATGGATTAAACCACTAGAGTCATGTGGATTACTTTTATGCTGCCATTATGTGATTTTTGGAGCTTCAAAATTTTGGTCACCATTTACTTGCATTGTATGAACCTACAGATCTGAAATATTCTCCTAAAAAAATGTTGTGTTCTGCTGAAGAAAGAAAGTCATTAACATCTCGGATGGCATGAGAGTGAGTAAATGATGAGAACATTTTCATTTTTGGGTGAACAATTCCTTTAAAGGGTAATTGGTAATATAGGCATACAAACTCATCTACTTCAATGGGGAAAGACTGAAATCTCAAAAACTGTTTGTCAAGATTATGTTTCAATTATATCTTATAACATCTGACAACAATGGTGCCATAAATATTCCTTTTTTTGCTCAGACTAAATAAGGTTGGTGCAAATACTGTGCATGCGTGTTCTAGAGTAAACAAACACTAATAAAAAGACAATTGGCTCTTTTAACTAAATGGTGGGAATTCCAGTCCTACAGCCACCATATTAAGTGTTATGATGTCTATAATTACTCTATGAGTGACCAGTGTCTCCTCCTCCTCATACTGTCTCTTGTAATATCTACCTCCTGCCTGGGTGCAATCTATGGAGCTGTCATACACATGCTTGGGGTTCTGGTTGACTGCCAGTCCATTTGGGTAGCAAATTCACAGATCCATACAATCAGACACACACACTCAGATATACTCATACTTGATGCCCATACTTGTAGTACAAGAAATACATGTAGTACACAAGTGCACATGCATTCAACACACAAAGACACAAGTAGATCCATATGTATGAATCAGTCCAGGTGTCTTGCTCTGCTGGTCACAGTTTAATGAACACTGACACCACATTGAGATGGATGCAGGCCAGACCTGCTGGTGTTTTTACATGAAACACTCTGCAGAGTGCCAGAAGGAGCTATGGAGGAAACCCAGGAGCGTCTTGCAATCAGGGACAACAGTTAAAGAAAACGTTCACCCACACATAAAAATGCAATCATTATTTACAAATTCAATAATTATTTATTGTATTTGAAAAGAATCTTCACATATCTCTATTTCTTACAATGACAGTTCATATTTACCATGTCTGTATAGCTTTAAAAAGGACAAAAACACAGTAAAAGCACCATGAAAGTTAATTTGACTTATGTGCTATATACCAAGTCATCTGAAGGCATTTGAAAGCTTTGTGTGAGAAATTTAAGAAATGTCATTCACATCCATGTTCAGATTTAAAAAAAAAAAAAAGCATGCCAAGTCATTTCGCAAGATTTGACGTCATTGATCCCAAAAGCCATTGGTTCTTGCATATGTCTAAAATATTGGTCTGTTCTTCACACAGAGCTATAGTATCACCATGAGCTGTGTGACCATTCTTCAAAATGTATCCTTTTGTGTTGCACAGAAAATAATAATAATAATAATAATAATAATAATAATAATAGCATTTGCCTTTGGAATGACGTCGGTGAGAAAATAATAACTTTTCATTATTGGGTGAACTATCCCTTTAATATGACTGTTAAAATATACTGCTGCTTTACTCAGTGCTGAAGTACACTGAAACCAGCAGCTACTGTGGCATGAGTGATGTTTGCATCAATATTAATGTTACTGTCAATAGTTCCCACAGTTTCAATAGATTACAAATTGAATAAACAGTAAAGAGAAGTTGTTAATTTTCACTCATTTGTGAAATCGGGCAGTTCTGTCACTACACTTGCACGCTGTAGATCTACCTGATGGACAGAGTGTCAGCGACTGAACTGATGGAAAGAATCAACAATACATGTGACTTCCCACATGCTGTAACTTTTAAATGACATGAATGCCATTGTAAATCAAACCTGACTGGAAACTCGTTCCCCATGGGAACTTTTAAGCCAGTCTACTCTTAAAAGAAAGAGGTGACTTAATGCAAACCCATTAGGGTGCCAACTGATGGCGCAGTTGGTCTATTGTCAGTACATGCTTGTATAAAAGCCTCCAACAGCCGCTCTAATGCTAACCATGGCTCGAGACTCATAAGTCAATGCAATTCAAAGCATTTGGAGAGCTGTGCTGTAATTTGGCCGGAACATTTGGATGAAATAAACAGCGTGCCATTACATCAAGGGCAACCGGAACGACTACACAGTTGTCCAGGTGGGGAATAACCTCAGGCACACAATTCAAATTTAAAACTCAGCATGTTTGCAGAGATGAGGCTGGAAATCTGACAGTAAATCTGCCCTGCTTTGGGCCCCATCCAAAGATCAATATCTGCTGTGGGAATAGGAGGTGCAAGAGGGCAAGGGATTATTCAGAGAGGTGGATGGCTTTTCAGCTTGGTGATGGCAAGTAATTTGTAGTATTTCAATGTGTAACCTACTAGCCATTAGAAATGGCCAGTTAACTGGGCTTGGATACAGTTTAGTCTGCCATGAGGGACATTGCGTAGTTGAATGCGCAATAGAATCTTTTTGATTGATCAAATCATTTTCAAAAATCCAATATGCTCTGCTGCATTACTGCATTGATTTAAAGGACCATCTCATTTGTATCAATTGGCGCAAGAGCCAGGGCCTCCCAATACAGATTACTAAGCCTATACGTATATGAAGTCATCTATATCCATACTTGTTTTGCTCATTGAAATATACATCTATTTTATTGTAAGATATTGCTATGCTCCATAACAGAATGCAACAGTCCAGTTCCGGAAGTAATTTTATAAAATCCCTATGGAAAAAATAAATGGGAAAAACATATTTGGAACTCGGATTTTTCTTATCTAATTTATTGGGCATGTCCAGCTCATGTGAACCTTCAAGGACGTCATTTTGATGGAACTGCCATCAAGAGAGTTTGATTTTCTCATGTTCAGTGTCCTACTCCGGAAGCCATGACAACAGTCATCTGTCATGTAGTCATTACAGTGCCTGATGGCACGTTGCTATTTTCTTCCTCTGTCATATTCGGAAACATCTGAGTTAAGGAACTTCAACAACCTAACAAGCTTTCTCACTACCCCAACTGCCTGTGTTTGGGTTCACAATCACTAGAGAAATAATACAGTGAGTTAGATCTCAGCCCTGTTTGAAAAGGCCCTCAGGAAAGTGTGAGACTGGCCTGGTTAATTGGCACCAGTGAATGAGAGGGTCCTGGCATGAATCCCAAAGCAAGAGGTGAGACTAACCCATGTGGATCCTAGTAATACCCTTGAGAGGTTTGTCCGAGGGGGCTTATTAACCACCTCCATAAGACAGCAAAGGCTTGGATCACTCTTGCTCTTTCAGTTGTTTAAAAATGCACTGTGTCTATAGTATGGAGTGTTTCAGCTTTTGTGTGATTTTAGCTACAAATAAAATTGTATCTATGAAGCAGATTCAAGAAGATTTAAAGGTGAAGAGTGTAATTTTTTCCCCAAATCTATTGTTTCATAGGTCATAGACCATTAAGGAACAGTTATCCTCCATCTAACCATTAGACGATCAGGTGGAGTATCTGTGATAATCTGGGGGTGCTTCAGCAAGGCTGGAATCGGGCAGATTCGTCTTTGTGAAGGATGCATTAATCAAGCCACGTTCAAGGTTATCCTGGAAGCAAACTTATTTCCTTCTGCTCTGACAATTTTCCCCAACTCTGAGGATTGGTTTTTGCAGCAGAACAATGCTTCATGCCACACAGCTAGGTCAATCAATGTGTGGATGGAGGACCACCGACCGGATCAAGACCCTGTCATGGCCAGCCCAATCTCCAGACCTGAACCCCATTGAAAACCACTGGAATGTGATCAAGAGGTAAATGGATGGCCACAAGTCATCAAACAAAGCCGAGCTGCTTGAATTTTTGTGGCAGGAGTGGCATAAAGTCACCCAACACCAATGTGAAAGACTGGTAGAAAGCATGCCAAGATGATGAAAGCTGTGATTGAAAATCAGGGTTATCCCACCAAATATTGATTTCTGAACTCTTCCTAAGTTAAAACATTAATATTGTGTTGTTTAAAAATGAATATGAACTTGCTTTCTTTGTATTATTTGAGGTCTGAAAACACTGCATCGTTTTTTGTTATTTTGACCATGTCATTTTCTGCAAATAAATGTTCTAAATGACAATATTTTTATTTGGAATTTGGGTGAAATGTTGTCAGTAGTTTATAGAATAATACAAAAAAATGTCATTTTAATCAAACACATACCTATAAATAGTAAATCCAGAGAAACTGATAATTTTGCAGTGGTCTCATTTTTTTCCAAAGCAGTATATTATATATATATATATATATATATATATATATATATATATATATATATATATATAATTATTATTATTATTATTATTTTTTTTCTTTATTTTTTTTTCTTACAGTGAAAGGGAATGGTGACCGAGACTGTCATTCTACCTAACATCTCCATTTGTGTTAAATGGAGGAAAGAAAGTAATACTGATTTAGAACAACATAAGGGTGAGAAAATGATTAGAGAATTTTCATTTTTGGGCGAACTATGCCTTTAAACCCCTTGTTATGTCTGGGTCCATTTTGGTTACTGGCCCCAGTTAAAAGAGACAATTTCCAAGTCTCTATGACATCCTGATCCCTATAGATTCTGTGGGGACCTTTACAATGGAAGTCTATGGGATTTTTCGCTCATTTTCATCTGCTGGGCGGACATTTATATTCTCTCTCTTTTTTTTTTTTCTTTTTTTTTAGAATATGATAATATTCTTAATATATAAACCATGATTCTGTATTTTTGGTACAAAATAATATTCTATATTATGTTTACGATAAGTATTCCAATTATAAGCTTTTTCATTAAAAAAAGGGTTTACTGTATTTCTACTGTAAAGGAATAGTACCACCACTGACATATAGGTGCCACTTTTTCGAGATTAAATGTTACTATAAAACCTTGTGTTCAGTGTGAAAAACAAGCTCAGTGTATACAGGATGTTTATAATCTAAAAGGGCAATGTGATGTATATCTACTGTACTCTAAGGGGTCTTTTTGCCCAAACAGAAAGTTTTTTTTTTTTTTTTTTTTTGCATTTGTATTTGTATTATTTTATTTTATTATTATTATTATTATTATTATTTATTTATTTATTTATTTCACAAAACAGATGGTTTAAATAAGTCAAAACATTGAATTACCGTTAATGGATTTGCCTGATGCTTTTATTCAAAGCAATTTACTAATATACAGTGCATTCAAGGCATACATTTTATCTGTCAAGTATTCCCTGGTAATCAAACTCAAAGCTCTACGCCTTAAGCTACAGGAACACAAATTGACATGTTATGGCTGCAACCAGCATGTTCCAGTAAGGCTTCCAGATGCTGAATATTGTAACAGATATATGTCCCTAGTCATATTTGTGTAGTTTTCTTTTCCACACTATCACACAGAGATTTAAAGAAGACTCTGACATGTCTCTAGGGATTTTAAGATGTAGGTGTTATTCGTGCAAATCTGCCTGTATTTGCTTTCCATGCATGGACCTGTTGTGTCCCCACAGGGAAGAGGGAATCTGTCTGTGTCTCCCCTGGGCACTGCAGAAGTTTTTGCTGTACACACTATGCTCAGCTTCAGGCAGAGGTGTTAACAGAACCCCCTGTGAATCAGCATCTCTCAAACCACACTTTCATTAGCTAAGGGGTGGGTTGGAGGGACAGCAAGGGTCCCAGTCACATCTTTTCTCGTTTACCATTCCCTGCCACCCCCCTATTCTGTCTTCACGAGTCATTATTCCCCATCCGGAGACAAATGGTTGGTGTGACAGTCGTTGCATGGGCATGCACGGAATATGATCAATAAAACATTGTCACCTAACTTATCGTTTATCATATGTTTTTTCTCAAGCCAAGACAGATCTCTCTCACTTTCTCTAACTCCTTCGCCTGTTTCATTGCTATTTCTTCTATTTCCAACTCAGAAATGCGCTACCTGGTCTTATAACCATGTTACTATACCTACATGTTTACTAAATGATTTTCATGTGGCTCATGTAAGTTTTGCGGCAGTTTCTGAAATGTTACCCTCATTTAGAGCAACTCAGTGGACAATTAATGTCCGAACAGCCGCAATATGCTTAAGGAAACACGTAATATAATTTTGCAAATATGCGGTCACAATAATCTTTTTTTTTTTTTTCTTTTTTTTGTAAATGAAATAAAGATACAGCCGTTAATGTATTAGGAGTTTGCAGGTAGAGTGTAAACAGACAGGACAAAAATCTGTGCCGTCTTGATGAGATATTAATATATATACATCCGTTAATGTATAACGTGATGCTGACAGGACAAAAATCTTATATCTCAAAATATCCGATCTGTGCCATGCTGCAGCTGTTATAAGCCTATCATTAATATTAATCATGCAACAATATTGACAAGAAATAGAGAAAATCACTCACGGTCCTTTGCTGGATAACTTTAGTAGCATTAGGCCTAATATATTTCAATGACAGGTCTGCTTATCAGTCAAACTGTGAATGCACTGGTTCTGTATTAATGTAAATCGAATAGTCACGCAGTAAAGATTATGTCAATATTTTAAGTAGTTCTATTTTTCATTAGATTACTTTTTAATGTTTTTATATCACTTTTTTTATATTTAATTGTGGCTGTTACTGAATAACTTAAAGCACTGTTTACTCTGTTCTTTATTTTATTACTCTGCTTTATTACTGGCTCTTGAATAATTAGGCTACTTTAAAAACTTGAAGCAATGTTTAGGAGAAACACTTGAAGGCTACATTGTTTTAATTAGTTAATATTTGGATCAGTTTTAAACTATTTTAAATTAATTAGCCAATAAATACATTTAAATAAATTTAAATAAATGGAATCATTGATTGCTTTTCAAATTAAAGAAATTAAGATTATCATAAGGAAAGACTTGGCTTTATTGTTATTTTTTTGTTCATTCTTAACAGCAACTTTCTAATTTGCTGGGTTATGAACAAAGCTATGTGATTTATCTTCAGACGCATATGCATTGTATTTTAAGGCTGGTGCCATGAATATTTTTGTTAACATTATCGTTTTACCTCTGCTTGCATTTCAATTTGTCATATGGCTTCAGTATGTACAGTACAAGTAGCCTATGTATTTGAATAAGTCATATGAAGCTGCTTTTCAATAGAGCAGTGTGTAAATGGGTGCTTCAGTGTGATATTTGAGGATGATATTGTCAGGAATTAATTAAAATATTTGGGACTTGATTTGATGCTGCCACGTGATGAAGTAAGATTGGATGACGCCATCAGAACTTGCCATACCTTGGTTTTTGGTGAATTGACGCTTACTCAAAATGTGCTCCCTTCTCCTTTCTTTCCAACCCTTTTCACGTTTATTTGTTTAATACGCGCAAGGAAACTATAGTGGCATAAACTTCAATAGAGGTAAATATTATATATATAAATTATATACATAAATAGCTAATTATATTAAATAATAAACAAAAATATCAAATATAATATAATGCTATTTTCAGTTTTTCGGCCGAAAGAGAGAAAAAAAAAAGAAGAAAATCTTTGACAAAAATGTGAACAGAAACAGAAGACACTCCTATGGAGAAAAAAACATTGTATATGTTGAACATTAAAGTCAGAAGTGATCACTCTCTTGGTCATTAGCGCATAAAGAGTGTTTTCCAGTGTTCCGGTATTGGGTGTCATGGTCGTAGCTGTAAATCTCCAATATGACACTAAAGCATAAAAGCATCATTAAGGTAGTCCATAGGACTCATGCATTATATTCAAAGTTTCTTAAAGCTATACAATACTTTTGTGAATCGCAAAGGATGCGTTTAATAAGTAAATATACAGTCTACATGTACAGCACACTTCAGTGAATGAGCGCTGCTCTGTCGTTGTTGACACATACACATAGCAGGTGCAGAGTTTGTCCTGGAGTTTTCTGCCAAAATAAAAGTCAGATGGTTTTAAAGTTAAGAAATGATGACTGAAACTGTATTATTGTATAATATAGCTATTTTATAGTTCTACATCGTTATTATCTATGTTTGCAATTTGTGATTTAACATTGTGCACATCTTTTGTTATGATACTGTTGTATAGTCATGTTGGTGCGCATGCTCCGCAGTTGTACCATATTTTGTGAGTTATTGAAGTTTCTGTTAAGTAAAAAGGAGCATTCTGCTAAATCGTTGGTTCTGAGTCTTTTCCTGAACGTAACATTTGGCGACGAGGATGGCTTTATCTTTACCTCCTCCCGAGCCACTTCAGCCACACACTGGTAAACCTGTCGTGCCTGGGAGTGCTGGTATGTGTCATTTCATACGTACCTCATTGCCACGGGCTTGGATGATGTCCCGAATGAGAGAAAATGTGCACTTCTCCTACATTGTCTCGGAGCAGAAGGAATACAGATATTCCAGATGCTGGGAACCGTAAATGCATACGCTGACGCTGTTGCAAGAGTCATAGCGTGCTGCTGAAATGTTTAACTTTCAGACAAAGATGCCAAAGGTCGGGTGAGTCAGCCAGCCAGTTTGTGACTGATTTAAGAAGCCTTGCTGAGCCATGCAAATTCGGTGCTCTCTGTGACAAATTAATTTGAGATCAACTTTTTGAAAAAACAAACAGCGCATGAGACAGAGAGAGACTGATTATTGAAGATGATAAACTTACTCTGGATAGGGCTCTCACTCTGGCCCTCCAAGTTGAAGAAGCTACATAGTGTGCAACTAAAATAGCAGAGAATAATACAGCTAAAACAAGCTCTGATGTCACCACTGTACCTGCAAATGCTGTCACTGATGAGGGGCTCCAGCCTGCAGGTGTAATCATCCAGCAAACGCAGCCTCAGTCAGGTCAACAAAGATAGAGATGTGGCAACTGTGGGTCCACTTATCATGTCAGCAGGTCCCCAGACTGCCCAGCTATCAGCCAAAAGTGTTGGCAGTGCGGTAAGCCCAACCACTTTGCAGGATGGTGCAGGTCAAAACTCAGCTCAGGTTCACTTACCACATCACAGCCCTCACCAGCAGTAAACCACACAGTTGGTGCTCACTCAGTCACATTCTCTACATGTGGTGTACAGCTGTTGCATTCTGCTGCTCCTTGACACAGGAGCTAAAGTGTCATTACTTAATATGGCCACCTACAATACATTTTTCTCAGATGTTGAGTTACACCCATCACCTCTGAAGCTCTGTGGTTATGGCCATGCCAGCACTGGAGTGCATATGGGCAGAAATGTATGGTAGAGTTCCCGTTCTACATCACACAGCATGGAGCTAATATCCTGGGTTTAGACCTGTTCATCAGCCTGGGGTTTTCACTGCATGACAACAGCGGAGCAGCTATCCTTCAGGTGGACTCCCCATGGTAGATACAGTTTCACACTCTCTTCGGTGGTTTGGGCTGCCTTTCTGCTTTCGCCCACAAACCTCTGCTTAATCCGGATGTGCCACCCGTTATTTAGCCACTACGCAGGGTGTCTCTCGCCATGTGTGACAAGGTCACCGTCGACCTACAGGGGATGCTGACAGCAGACCTCATTGAGCCCACTGATGCCTCCCCATGGGTTTCAAATCTCATGATTGTGCAAAAGAGGTCAGGTGACATATGTCTTTGCGTCAACCTTCGGGGGCCCAATAAGGCAGTGGTGTCGGACAAATACCCACTGCTGACAATTGAGGAGCTCACATCACTTTTAAACGGCTCCTCAGTGTTCACAAAGCTGGAACTTAAGCAAGGTTACATGCAGATACCCCTGTACAAAGACAGCAGAAATCTGACTGTGTTCGTGACTCACATGGGGGTATTCCGTTTCAAGTTCAGCACCTAGCTGCTTTCAGAAGATCATGACCACTTTTCTAGCAGGGCTCCTGGGCACAGCTGTGTACTTAGGTGATATTGTTGTACACAGCAAGGACGTGGCCACTCACGATGAATGCCTGAGATGAGTGTTCACAGCTATGTCCAGACACAATCTGATGCTGAATGCAGAAAAATGTGTGTTCGCAGCCCCAGCAATAGACTTTGTGGGTCTTCAGGTGTCCAGCTCGGGCATCGCACTGCTGCAGTCCAATGTAGAGGCCATCTGAAACCTCCCAGTGACAGCCTCAGCTGGAAAACTTGCATCCTTCCTCGGTATGACTGCTTACTATCTCAGGTTCTTACCTCACTATTCTGCTATCACTGCCCTCCTACGACAGCTGCTCAAACATGATGCCCCCTGGGCATGGACAGAGGAGTGTGCGTGCTATTCAACAGCTCAAGCACCTTCTCACATCACCACCAACACTAGCTCATTTTGGTCTCTCCAGTCCCACCCTGGTGTAATGCAACACCCCAGCAGTAGCAGTCAGAGCAGTCCTGTCACAGCTGCATGGCGGCACTGAAAGGCCTATTGCTTTCGCTTCATGGGATTTGAGTCCTGCTGAGCAGAAGTACTCAGTGGGAAAGAGGGAAGTGCTGGCATGCATTTGGGCATGTGAGTTCTGGCACATGTACTTATATGGATGATCCTTTACACTCAGAACAGACCACCAGGTGCTCACTGCCCTCATGTCCACTGTAGGGACTAACCACAAGCCACTCCAGCTCCACCAATGGGCTGAAAGGCTGAAACAGTACAACTACCAGCTGCAGTTCACCCCTAGCAAAGACAGCGTGGTGGCAGATTTACTGTCATATCAGTTGCGGATTCAACCGGTACAGCCATACAGCTGGAGTCAGACATGGAAAGCAATCTTGTATAGCTTGTGTATGAGCCCCTACAGACCACAGTATCTCTGGAAGAGCTTCATCACCCTCAGCACCTACATTTGGGAAGGCTGGCCAGCTAGGATGAGCCCTGAACTGGCACCCTACTCACGAGTTAAGACAGAACTGACATGCTGGGTTGAGTCATGCATTGCACGGGGGCACCGAGCAGTCGTTCCTCTGTCCCTTAGGGGGTGGGTTCTGTCAATGGCACACAAGGGTCATGTGGGGGTGGTCAAACTGAAGCAGACATGCAGAGACTTGGTTTGGTGGCTGGGGATTGACAGAAGTCTAGAAGCTCTTGTGCATGACTGCGTGCCTTGTCTACTTAGTGACAAAACAGGAACTCCAGCCTCACCACCCGTGCAACCCGTCGATTGGCCCTCCAAGCCATGGGAGCATCTCCAGATGAACATCTGTGAGGAACTCACCTATGTTCCCCACCATCAGCGGTTCCTAGTCGTGGTGTATGACCTCCACTCAAAGTGGCCTGAGGTCGTGCCTATGGGCTCAGTTACAGCCTCTGCAATAATTTATTTTCTGGAGCACCTCATTTCCCAGTGGGGGGTCCTGTGGGCAATTACCCCAGACAATGGCCCGCAATTCATTTCCAGTGAGTTTTTGTCCTACCTGGCAGCCAAGGGAATAGCCCATATACATACCACCTACTACCATACCCAAGCTAATGTGGGTGTGGAAAGATTTAATCAAAGTCTGAAAAATGGCATACGCACACACCTTGCCCAAGGTTTCCCTTTTAAGGCGGCTCTCTCCCTGACCCTCTTGTGTTATCATGCTAACCAACATGACACTACAGGGGTGTCCCCTGCCCGCAATCCACACACAACTTACCACATGCCCCACTGAGAGCGAGAACCACTAATCATGACCACGAGGAGGTTACCCCATGTGACTCTACCCTCCCTAGCAACCGGGACAATTTGTTTGCTTAGGAGACCTGGCTGGAGTCACTCAGCATGCCCTGGATTCGAACTCGCGACTCCAGGGGTGGTTGTCAGCGTCAATACTCACTGAGCTACCCAGGCCCCCAAGAAACAAGTTTTGAAGCATTACGGGGACTGGCTGTGAAAGTGACATACTGTTGCGCTGGCGTTGCTAGGTTTGAAAACATTGTAAGTCTTCATATCCTAACTGATATATACATTATGTTTTGGATATCAGGCCTATAGTAGTAGCATATATGCTCCTCTACAAGATGTCAAAATTGTAATGTCAACTATCTAAGCTCAAGCTACAATTTGAAAGAAAATGTTTAAACAACTATTATATGACCACATTTATATGGGCATAAATATACATACTGTATATACAGGCTTAATTCAATCTCTTTAGGACGTGATGTGTGTGTAAACAATTTTTCACTCAATTTGTGTGCAGAAATGAATAGTTTATTTGTTAACTGTATCCTTACACCTGCCACAATACACTCAAATGTAAAGTGCTCAAGTTATGTTCTGAAATAATACAAACGATTTAAGACTATAATGAAATAAATTATATACCAGGAATGTTCTTTTTAGTTGAACCAACATAATTATGGCTTACATTATGGCTATTTAAAAAATAGGCAGACTACTTTAATTGTTGTGGGCTAAAAAAGCAGGCGCTCCAGTGCCCCTCTCTCCAGGTATGCAGGTGTGGATTTTTATATTTTCGGCAGATCCCATTCAACAAAATCTGTGAGATGAATTCAAAGGCTGACTGCTCCCCTAGAAAATGGCCTTATCTCAGATACACACACAGACACACACACATGAAAAATCTGCAAATCCAGGGGGCTCAGATACTATCTAGTGCAAGAATAATCCAGTCACTGAGTGGTTTAATTCAAAACGATTGACATTGCAAAATGTCACAATTTCACAATTGATGAAACCTTTATCAGCTGATTGAATACAAGTTTCTGAGTCACGGCCAGCCAAGAATCCAATCATCTAAGTGCTTTTTGCCCCAGCAGACAATTCCACAAGAGTATTCAGTTTCAGTTTCATCAATTTAGCAGAGTAATGGCTTTGTCTGAGTTTTTTATGCATGTTTAGTTTCACCCCTCAAGCAGCCCAGCCCTAGATTTACAGTTTTCTGCATCAAACAGTCAATCCAAAGTTGGATAGAATCAGCACTGACCACAATTCACATTCTCATTTATCATTTTTAATAAAGCAAAACCTCAGAGAGGCTGGGGAAGAGAATGATAAGATGGGGGGGGGGGGTTGAAGTTCACTGAGGCGCCCGCAGAATCACAGATATATATATATATATGGAAAATATTAAGAGGCTGCTGCAAAATTATCAGTTTCTCTGGATTTACTATTTATATAGGTGTTTGAGTAAAATGAACATTTTTGTTTTATTCTATAAAGTACTGACAATATTTCTCCCAAATTCCAAAAATATTGCAATTTAGAGCATTTATTTGCAGAAAATGACAACTGGTCAACATAACAAAAAAGATGAAGTGTTTTCAGACCTTGAATAATGCAAAGAAAACAACACAATACTAATGTTTTAACTTAGGAAGAGTTCAGAAATCAATATTTGGTTGAATAACCCTGATTTTCAATCACAGCTTTCATAAATCTTTGCATGCTCTCTACCAGTCTTTCACATTGCTGTTGGGTGACTTTATGCCACTCCTGGCGCAAAAATTCAAGCAGCTCGGCTTTGTTTAATGGCTTAATTTAATGGCTTGTGGCCATCCATCTTCCTCCAAAATAATTAAAAACAATTGAATTAAGGGGGCTGCAATCCTATGCGTATTGGCAAAAATGCCTTCTTCAGGGTGCCAAATGGAAAAAAAGAGGGCTGCAAACCTGTCACCCTGAAGACGGCATTTTTGCAGATATGCGTAGGTTTGCAGCCCTCTTTTTTCAGTTGTTTTTAACTATTGTTATAGCCATTGACAATAAAGGCTTTTACTATATTTTTGATCTGGAAGTGTGCCTTTATTTTCCTTTTTCTTATTGGATTAGTATTGTGTTGTTGTGTTGTTTAAAAATGAATATGAACTTGTTTTCTTTGCATTATTCGAGGTCTGAAAACACTGCATCTTTTTTGTTATTTTGACCAGTTGTCATTTTCTGCAAATAAATGCTCTAAATGGTAATATTTTTATTTGGAATTTGTGAGAAATGTTGTCAGTATTTTATAGATTAAAACAAAAATTTTCATTTTACTCAAACACATACCTATAAATAGTAAATCCAGAGAAACTGATAATTTTGCAGTGGTCTCTTAATTTTTTCCAGAGCCGTATATACAGTAGATAGATAGATAGATAGATAGATAGATAGATAGATAGATAGATAGATATTTTTCCAGTTGATGAAAATTTCTTCATCCAGTAATGATGAAATGAAACAAGCATCTATTCCGTCAACAGCATCAAAACGCCAGTAGCCCCGTGATTGCCGTGATTCCCTGTGAATGCTCCTTTTTTCTCTGCAACGAGCGCAGATCCACAGGAAAAAACACGCTATAAATTGTCAGATGATGTGCGGTCTGGAGAGGGCATAGTTTGATAGGCTAGATTATTCTGCTGACGGATGACAGAAATTCCTAATTCATTCACGCTATATAGTTTTATTTTGATGTGGCCAGGGAACGCAGAGTTGTCAAAACCTTTATCTCCTCTGGTGTAACTGGGATGTTTCCGTTTGTGGGAGAGGTAACTGCATCTCTAACTAACTTTGCAATAATGAAAACACCCTTGCGATTTCGGTGATACCATTTTTAAAGATCAATGTCAACATTTTAATATTTATAATATTATGATATATTATAAAAATACATCAATTCAATTTTGATAACTTTTTGAATGGTCAATGTCATTATAATGTACTAATATATTTAATGTGGATTGATGGCAGCAGTCATTCCTCGGATTGTTTGTGAGTCACTCTTAGGGATTTAGATGTCATCTGGAGGACTTTAGGGTTTAGGAGCTACTTTTAGTGTTAAAATGCTTCATAAATTGATCTTAGATGAAAATGTTATGAGTCCTAAAATTAGGAGTGTCATGCCCCTAATTTTTAAGATTAGCTCCTAAATTTCTGCTTTAGGAGCAACTTTTAGCCTTAAGATTTTTTGTGAATACGGGCCCTGATCTCATATTAAAAAGCAACAACAACAACAAAAAAAGAGTGATTTATGTACTTTTTTTCTAATTCAGATTATGTGGCTTCTGCATCGTATCGAGGCAGTTTTGAGGTGAAAACTCCAAGTGATGCTAAAGGCAAGTTACATTTTTTCCTAAACAGATTTTTAAGATTAATGCTCTATCAAGTTCTACATCAACAAAACTTACATCCCTAAACTTAAAACTAAAATATAGTGTCATAAAAAGCAAATGTGAGATGAAAAATGCAATAGCTGAAGCAAAGTTATTGTCGTTGTTTTAGTGCCTCTTTAGGAAACTTCCGCGGTACGTACAACGAGCCACATAAAAATAATTTTGCAAAATATAGTAACATAATTCTATAAGACCAGGTAGTACGCAAGGAAAAACAGCTAGATAATTCATTTATCATAGGGACAACAGAATTCTAAATTCTACAGTCTAAAACAACTTAAGCAGCACAGCACGCTGTCAGCACATTAATTTAAGTGCTGCCACTACAATGAGCAAAACATATAAGATTAAAAAATTTACATAAACTAGTTGGCTAGTTTGTTTTACGACTATGACCATCATGACGCAACCATTAACAACATATGCTGTTTGTTTATTTTGTTTTTCAACAGGGTGAGTAGAGCGTGAATCTGTGTGCGTGTTAACGCACATATGCTATAAACAACTTCAGACTGGACATAACTGAGCACTGCTAGACCTCTGATTCATGTCTGACTCTGGGCTGAATTGATTACAGCAGCTGTCTGATTGCTGACCGTCCATCTGCTATGGCCAATCTAAATTGCAACTCTTCTGAGGGTCTCAGCACCCCTCCCTATTCCAGTCCAGCGTTGATAAATCAAATTTCACCCGATTCAGCCCTCATTCTCCTCTACCATGCCAACGCAGGAAACGACTCACCATCTCTGGGGCAATTTTCCCGGAGATTGAATTGAAGTGATTTATGAGCGGCAGCCATGGCATGCAGGACTCATGACTACATGACGATTAATGTTTGTGAACTCGGCAAGAAAATGGAGAATGTTCTTTTGTGGGTACGAAAATGAAAGTCAAAATGATTTGAATGAGAAAGATGTGTGATCTCATCTTTTTCCCTGCACAACATAATTGTTTTCACCGTGTGTGTTTTTTGTGTTCTTTATTGCAGGTTACTTGTCCTTCTGAGAATACTTTTCAAAGAAGAGATTTTGTAAGAGTTTTAAATGGATGAATGGAAATAGGAGGAATACTTATGTTGCTTACGAGAAAATTAATGGCAGTGCCATTAAAGAATTACATTCAGGGACGGATCAACCACCAAGCCAATTTTGCCGTTGCCCAGTGGCCTCTAAAATTATTTATTTGTTTTAAGATACCAATTTTAAATCCACATATATGTCAGCCTTATGTGAAATACCATTTGTTCGGCCGAATGCATTCTGGACGACAGCAGCGCGAGCACAGACACTCGAGTGCGCACTCAGGGAATCTGCGTCTCACTGCAGTGCATTTATTTGAAGGACTACAGAGAACAGCGTGTCTTGAGTTTAGGGTGGGGTTATCAATTTATCTGACCAATGGAAGCTGGGGGAAGTGTCTGGGAAACCTGTTTGAAATCAGTCATTATTTTTGCAATTCTAACAGCGCAAAAGCATCAGCTGAGCAACTGCTATAGAGATGAATGGAAATGCAAAGAGATAGCAATCCTTGACTCAAATTTGCTCACTGGCAGGCTAACTATTCCAGTCAATATACCATTTGAGGTGAAAAATTTGATCTCAGTGATTTCAACTGTGGCATGATGGTTGGTGCCAGACGGACTGATCTCAAGGGATTTTCACGCACAACAGTCTCTAGAGTTTACCCAGAATGGTGCCAAAAACAAAACACATCAAGTGAGCGGCAGTTCTGCGGACAGAAACACCTTGTTGATGAGAAACATCAACGGAGAATGGCCAGACTGGTGCGAGCTGACAGTAAGGCTATGGTAACTCAGATAACAACTCTGTACAATTGTAGTGAGCAGAATAGCATTTCAGAATGCATAACACGTCAAACCTTGAGGTGGTTGGGCTACAACAGCAGAAGACCACATCGGGCACTTTATTAGGTCCATCTTGTTCCTAATAGTGCTCAGTGAGTGTATGTAAGCAGTTTTATTTTTTAATTTTTTTTTTATTATATTTATTTTTACTATAAGCTTTAAATTTTTAAAGAAACAAAAAAGTTAATGTAGTGTAACTTTCCAGGAAAAGAATAAATACAAATGTTGGCATAAGTAGTTCAGAAAAATATTTTCCAAATCAAAAACAATGACATATATTTACACTAAATATTATGTTTTATGTCATTAAAATTATATAGTTAATAAATAAAAAACAATTATACTAGTTTTAATTCAAATGAATACCAGTTTAATAGATTGTCAAAATCCTAACACTTTTGTATGGTATTGTTTGTTGTTTATATCCAAGAAAGTTAAGACCACTATCTGATGTGTTTAAAACTAACTACTTTCCATGTTTATTCCATGTAAGGTTTATTCTATGTTAGTTATTACATTTATGTTTACATTTAGTCATTTAGCATACGCTTTTTTCCAAATTGACTTACAAATGAGGAACCTAACAAGCAATTTGTCACAAAAAAGTTAACAATATCTTCCATATTGCACTGCCAAGTTCTCACAGTGGCATAATAGCTTCTATACCATATCTAATGGTTCTCGCAGATATGGCATATATCTGAACCTTTTTAATTCCATCTGCCTTTTCATGCAGTTGTAAGACATTATGCATCTGTACATCACATATATAACACTATTAACATTTCATTTTTTCCATATAACGCAACAATAGGTTAAATATGTGTCTTCCAGGCTTGCCAGTGAAAGTGAGCTACAATGCAACACTGTAATTCGAAAGAGGAAAAGTGTAGGAAAATTGCTTGTGCAATTGATTAACCAGAAAGGCCAAATACTGCATTTGTAAGAAAACATTTGTGCTGCATTAAAAGAAACCCTGCAGTCAAATTCCGTGGGCAGAAAAGTAAACTTTGTTATTGAATCTTTTCAGAGTGACACAAACACGTAGGTGGTGTTGTTTTCTAATTGGGAGTCAAGCTATTGGTTCACAAAAGTCATAGGAGTGCCTGATTCCATCTGTCAGAATAGCATCTGCAAACACATTTACCACATGTGAAGAAAGACATCGAAAAGTAAAGTCCCTTTGCTGACATTTTAAAGTGTTGACACACCCAAGGGGCAATACTTACACCCCCCACCCACCCCCCCCCCCCCACCCACCCAATCAAACAAACAATATTGATGCAGTGAAAGTATTGAAATTCCCAAAACAGTCACCTGCTTTTCCAAACATACCGTAAGTAGTGTCGGAAATTGATCTCTATTCCCTATATACTGTAGTGCACTCTTTATACCTATAATTCACTCTGATTTATAATGTGCAACAGATGTGCATTTGCCAAATCTATTTAGCCCATAATGCAAAGTGGAGAGGACTCCTGAGCTGCTGTTTCTACACTTCAAGTAACATCTACCATATTCTAAATAAAAAATTTTTTTTAAAAAAAAATCATAATATTATCTGCAAACTGATGTTAGGTCAACAGGTCATTCCCTGGTATTTAGCTTTTTTTTAACACCTCTAGTGAGTACTTGGAGCCCTGGAAAGATCACTAAGGGGTCATAAGAGCAGAAATCCCATCATGTCAGGAAAAAAAAATCTATTTGATACCACCATTTCTCCATGTTAAATTAAACCATCGTCACCTGCGGGGCTTATCTGTCAAACTGTGTCTGCCTAGCTCATCCATTTTAAACACATTACTGGCCGATCGATCTGTACAGCTACTCACTGTAATATTCTTCCATAACAATTATAAGGATGTTGTGGCTGTTCTGTTGTTTATTTAATATGGCTAAGGTTTGGGGGATATTTTTTAGATGTAACCACTACTGTCTTATAAAATTTTGATCCTGCTCTGTCATGGCCAGTACAGATGTGAGGGGCTCATAAGCTTCATTCTGTCTTTTATTTTTATTTTTTTTCCTCCAGGTGAGATGAGTTTGTGATGCCCAAGGCAGCTTGTTTTAATTACACACTCTATATATGTATGTTCCATTAAATTGAAATGTCAGTTCTTTAATAATGCAATTCATCAAATTCCAAATACAGAAATGTCATCTTTCTTAAAACCCATTCACATTTTCCCTCAAACCAGAAAGAAATTTGAAATAGCCCTCATTTTCAGAAAAGGCATAATTTATCAACCATTGATCTACTATAATTTTCTTAACAGGTATATAATTTGTAAGATTACTTTTTAAGTCACACCATAAAGACCCTGCTTTACTCTCAGCTTGCAGACAGATCTGATTTGATCTAATCTGATTTGATCTGTGTACAAATGCACTGACAGAAATGTGTGACAGCCAATTTTCAGTTCTTACTGTAACCTCTTCATGATATTGTAAACTTTTCTTTTTCTATCTCATCTCATCTCACTTATTTTCCCATCTTAAAAGACATTCTTAAAGGGAAGAAGTTTGTGACCCCAGTTTTTGCCGTTGTGATATTTTTGATGACACCTGTTCTCAACTCTGGTTTCTTCTTTTTACACTCTACAGTCATCAGGATAAGACTAGATACAGTGAATATTATCCTTGCTTACAATTGGCATTAATCCCTCCTTCCCAAGCTGAAATGTCCTATTTCAACATCATCATTTTGACACTGAGGAGTCAATCAAAACTGCGGTATTTGGATTTGTTTCATTGTAAATAAACAAAATTCAAAAAGGAATAAAAGAACTTCAAACGAAATGCTGCAGTAAAATCTATTTCAATCGTGCTTCATGTTATTTGTACTAGCGCAGGCTTTTGATTAAGTTATTAAACAATGTATTAGATATAATTGCAATGCAAAAATGAATGAAAACAAATTATGTACTTTCTTCTTGCAATTACGGTCTGATAGGAATAACTGTAGTTTAGTTTAGTTTAGTTAAGTTTAGGCTATACTGTAAAAGCATGTAGGCTATGCATACTGTATCCTCCTGAGACATGAGAGTGACTGCTGTGTGCATTTTCCATTTCCCTTTTTGATTTTGTAACTAGTAGCACATCTAGAGCAAATATTTTTCCTAAAAACCGATGTCCACATATGTGGACAGCAGTACTAAGTTGTGAAAATGTAAATAAAACCAAGCTATAGAATTGTTTTCTAATCATATTGTTTATTATGTTTCCAGGAGTGTTGGTTATTCATGTTTTTGAGATGTTACAGACATCACTGGTGATTTTCTGTAAAGCTGCTTTGGAACCATGTGTATTGGGAAAAGCAGAAATAAAAAAACGATACAAAAACAAATTATTTTACATGATTTGACTTTTACGTTAAGGTTTTTTTTTTTTTTTTTTTTTTTACTTTGGCAACAAAATCTCAATGTTCTCTCTTTGCACTGTCAAACAAACAAGTGATAGCCAGGGCTGAAGAATTTTACCAATCATAAATGAGCTTAATTATTTCTGATTCAAAGTAATGGCAAGCATCGTCCAGTAACTGCCAACCATGTTAAAATAAAATTATACATTATATAAGTACTAATTACCATTGCCCCATGTCTGCCAATCATGTTGAATGCTTCAAACATTATCTGCAGCCCGAAACTGAACTTTTGATAGGAAGTTTGTATTAAATGCTCTTGGCTTCACAGGAAAGCTATAGGAAGCTCCCTTGTTCCCTAGTGAATGACTTAACCTCCAGTGTGCTGTCTGTCAGCACTGGTTTTAGAACAGTTCAAAATGAACCATATTTTTATCCTAACTTCTTATAAAGTCTCTGAAAGCATTTTTTTTTCTCAATGTAAAAATACATAGTAAATATAGGAATTCAAATGAAAACCTTGAGCTATTTTACACATTAGTGTACATTGTGTTTAGCAATGTAAAAAAAAAAAAAAAGAAAAAGAAAAATGGCATATCAGATTAAATTAGAGACTCTAATCTTTTGACTCAAACTGATTTTTAAGTAAAAGCTTTATTAGGTTTCTTACCAGATGTAGTTTTTTGTTGGCATTTTTCTCTAAAAAAGAAATTCTGCTGTGATCAGCACCATGTTGTTTTGTCACATGACTCTGTCTGTTGAAAGTTTAACCAGACAGCCCAGTCTTTCCTGAACTGAGATCAGTCTGTTTAAATGAATTGTACCTATGCGTATAGCGAAGCCAGAATACATCGCCCATGCATGTGGACGCAGGGTCTCACGAGGGTATGTCAGATTCATATTTTATTTGCACTCGTGGTCACAAAACTCAAATTTTTCTAAATTAAAAAAAAATAGTTTTGCTAAATTAAACCAGACTGTCCAACAGTGAGAAACTTGACTTTTACTAAGCTTTAAAAATGAACTAGTGAAGGCAAAAAATGTGTTCAAAATGTAGAAGAAAAAAAAAATGGTGACATTGCAGAACCTAAAATATGTATTTTCCCTTACAAATTCATATACATTTTAACCTAGCATCTTGAAGTCGAAGGACAAATTGTGGTGCTGTGTTAGTAGAGAATGTTACCAGCACTTAAAAAAATAGAGGTTTGATCCGCTCATTCCACAATCTATGGACTTATGTTTCTGTGAGGTACTTTGGATATAAAGATATCCTCAAAATGGCATTCATCCTAATTCATAATTAGAAAGAAAGAAAGAAAGAAAGAAAGCCTTTATTATTGTCACACATTATACATTTTCATATATTCAGTGAAATTTCTTTGTTTTCACATATCCCAGCTAAGCTGGGGTCAGAGTGCAGGGTCAGCCATGATATGGTGCCCCTGAAGCAGACAGGGTCAAGGGCCTTGCTCAAGGGCCCAACAGTGGCATCTTGACTGGTTTATTGACAGGCAATCCTACATGGTTAGTGTTTACACTACAAATGTGATGTGGTCACGTGTGTTTCTGACTACATCTCAATGTGGTTGGAGTGATCTGATCACAAAATGTCCCACAACCTGTTTACTCCTGTATTTAGGAGCTACTGTCTACTGATCAGATCAGTAGATGATGTTAAATGAATATATATATATATATATATATATATATATATATATATATATATATATATATATATATATATATATATATATATACAGGGTTGGGAGGGTTACTTTTGAAATGTATTCCACTGCAGATTACAGAATACATGCTGTAAAATGTAATTTGTAATGTATTATGTTAGATTACTCAAGGACAGTAATGTATTCTAAACACTTTTCACTTGTTTTGACAAAAACTTTGCCAGTACAGTAAGACAAAATACACGTTAAAAATACATTCTCTGAAAAACCTAAATATCTTATGAAATGTTGTTTCTAAAACAAGATCAATCAAATTGATCTTGTTTTAATGATTTTTAGATATTTTTACAGAAAACAATACAAAAATTATTATCAAGAATACAATTTTTGCCCTAATATCAAAGGTCTTACTAGAAAAAAGAAATTATGATCCAACGTGAATTTTCTTGATAAAAAAAAATATGATCATGCTTGGTAAAATGTGCATGTAAAATGGCTAGAAATAGCATTTTAGCTTAGCGTAAAGCTGACAATTTACAGAAGGTTTATTTCTATTTCTTGTGCTCCAAACTTACTTCAAACTTACTTCTCTGTCTGCTTGTGTGAATGTAACACATCATAAGAAAGTGTTTCACCACTGTTCAAATGCACTTTGGATCGCATCATTTATATGTATAAATGTTTTCCATCTGAAAGGACTAAATATTAAATGAAACAAATGACAATAAAATGCAAAGTAATCTCTTCAGTAATCAAAATACTTTTTGAATGTAACTGTATTTTAAATACCAATTATTTAAATAGTAACTGTAGTGGAATACAGTTACTTATATTTTGTATTTTAAATACATACTCCCGTTACATGTATTTCATTAGTCCCTAACTCTGTATTATATATATATATATATATATATATATATATATATATATATATATATATATATATATATATGATGTAAACACTATACATATTAACATGATTTTAGTGAGATATAATCACTTACTATTCTTATCCATGTAAATGTATATCTGCTTCATTATATCCACTTCAACTTCATTGTCATGTTTTGTTACACTAAAATCACGTTAACACAAATTATGTTTAAGACTTGTCACTTTAATTTTATAATAATGTGTTTATTGTTTGTAGAGAGGCCCCAGTCACTTCCATTATAAGTACATATATATATATATATATATATATATATATATATATATATATATATATATATATATATATATACATATATATATAAATGGGACAATTTGAAATTATTTTATGTGGTAATCAACATTATACCACATTTCTGTCGATTGAGCTTAATTTGTATTGAACTAGGAACAGTACTTTATATATATATATATATATATATATATATATATATATATATATATATATATATATATATACACACACACTACCAGTCAAAACTTTTGAAACACTTGACTGAAATGTTTCTCATGATCTTAAAAATCTTTTGATCTGAAGGCGTATGCTTAAATGTTTGAAATTAGTTTTGTAGACAAAAATATAATTGTGCCACATATTAATTTATTTAATTACAAAATAATTTAATTAATAATTTTCTTTATTTATCACACATTATACATTTGCACATACACAGTGAAATTCTTCTTTTTTTCACATATCCCAGCTAAGCTGGGGTCAGAGTGCAGGGTCAGCCATGATACAGTGCCCCTGGAGCAGACAGGGTTAAGGGCCTTGCTCAAGGGCCCAACAGTGGCATCTTGGCAGTGCTGGGGCTTGAACCCCTGACCTTCTGATCAGTAACCCAGAGCCTTAACCGCTGAGCTACCACTGCCCACTGCCCAAAACTAAAATTGAATAAAAAAATAAAAAAAGTTTTTTGAAATTGATGACTTGGACCAAATAATAAAGAAAAGCAGCCAATAAGTGCCCAACATAGATGGGAACTCCTTCAATACTGTTTAAAAAGCATCCCAGGGTGATACCTCAAGAAGTTGGTTGAGAAAATGTCAAGAGTACATGTCTGCAAATTCTAGGCAAAGGGTGACTACTTTGAAGATGCTAAAACACATTTTAGATTTATTTTGGATTTTGTTTAATCACAACATAATTCCCATAGTTCCATTTATGTTATTCCATAGTTTTGATGACTTTACTATTATTCTAAAATGTGAAGTAATTATAATAAAGACTGAGTTTGTTTCAATATATATATATATATATATATTTAATATGTTCAAAAAAGGAGTACAAAACTTGTCATAATATATAGGCATATATATTTTTATTATTATTATTATTATTATTTATTTATTTATTTATTTATTTTTAGATAGAATGATTCACTGAACTGTGCTTAAACCGGGCCAGTTTAAATAAATGTAAAAATACTTAATTATAATTATTCTTATGTAATAAATTAATAACCACTTGCTTGATTTGAACAAAATATGTGTCATTTTAAAGCCTATCATCTGGACTTTACAATGCATATAACTGATTCTACCAATTCTTAAATAATGCTTTTTAATTTAAAAAGACAAATTAGAACTGTTTTGTTCTCATCATTTGCAAATTTGTTATGACAACAATTATATTCAGAGTTGGTAAAACCATAAAAAGACGAGATAGCCATGTATTATATATTGTTGGAAAGGTCTCAATAAGTAGAATGCAATGACCAAATTTGTTTCACTCAGAGGCCAAACTACTGTGAGTATTAGTTATTTTGACAAAGTGAAACAAAGTGAAGTAAAACCAATAAAATGTAAATAAAATGTTTTTATTTTTTTGTTTGTTTGTTTTTTTGTTTGTTTGTTTGTTTCAGACACCATATGTGAACAAAGACAAGGAATTTTATTCCAATTGGATTAAGTAATATATATATATATATATATATATATATATATATAAACAAAAACAAAGAACAAATCATCTGAGACAAAATGACCAGAACACTAGGGTTAAAACAAGGTGTTTTAATAAACTTGAGTATGAAACCATCAGCCATGGTTCCTCAAATTAAAAGTTTTTTATATATTTCTATCAATGGAGACCTAGCAAATAACTTCACCGCACAGCTGAAAATGTTAACGTTCTTTACTTAAATCACTGCATTAGAGCAAAATTGAGATATTAGACCTATTTTTTTAAACTGATGCCTATTTTCCTTAGCTCAAGTGGCCACCGGTTGAAAGGAAAATGCCACCCCGGAGAAAAAATTAATACCAGACTCGTTTTCTCTCATATTGTTATTTTTATTCTCACATCCAATGGCAAGTTTTCATTAATATGCAGCCCTTCTCATTCCCTAAGTGTCCAATTTTGCCGCTTGTGCAGAAGCTGTCCACGTCTGCATGATAACGCCAAAGGTGCCCCCTGGCGTCCTCTCATTGACGCGTTGAGAAACCTCATTATTTTCAATTAGAAAACCTTGTCGTCAGTTATCAATCTTTGAATATTATTTTATGTGTTTAACCTGAATGTTTTATTATACTTATAAATATATTAGTGTGATATTACATTATACAATCATATGTAATATTTTAGATCCCCTAACCCAACCCCATTTCTAAACCTAACCGATAATCAACTATATAAAACATGAATGAGACACTTTTATATACATCATTTGATATACATTGTCACAGTCTGTCTCCCTCATGTTTCACAAGGACTCTTATTTTGAAGTTTTCCCCCGGACTACATTTCCCATAGTGCACTACCCTCATCACTTCCATCTGTTTCCAATCATCCTTACCTGTCCTCCATTTCATCATCTGCCTTTGTTTGTATAAATACCCTCTTGTTTTGTTCATTCCCTGTCAGTTCTTGTGTTGAAATGTTGTGTAGTTTTGTTATATTGATTCCTTGTTTTGTTATCTTCCACTCCAGCGTAATTTATTAAATATTTTAAGTAACTCCTGTGACTCCTCTCTTTAGGGTTGCCACCTGTTCCGTATAATACGGAATCATCCCGTATTTAAAACATCAAAGCAGCGTTCTGTATTGAACCCGTACGGAATGCAGTTTGTCCCGTATAGGCTACATGTAGATTAGAGAGGCGTATATAAATGTGCGATTGGTAATGTCTGTGCAAGGTAGCGGTATGTACAGTTATTGAATTAAAGAGTGAACATGAGATATGTACATGAGATGTGTCTGTGCGTGCACACGTGAGAGTGCCAGCTCTCTGTCATTGGTTGTTTCTACATTACCTGGATCATCCAGGCTGGATGCTAGCTGACAGTGGTGGGAGGTTTAACTTTACAATGAGTATCTCATGGTGGCAACTGTTACTAGTCCACCTTGTAAAAGAAAAAAACTTTTACAGAAATATAAACCAGAATGGGAGACCGAGAACCCATGGCTTGGCGAAGTCTGGGGAAATATGTATATGGCAAATTGTAAATTATGTAGGAGAGATTTTTCTGTAAACCATGGCGGAATTTGCGACGTCAAACAACACGCGTCCACAGAGACTCATCGATGGAACGACCGACAGCAAAGGACCCAAGGAGCAATTTCTAGTTTTTTCTGTCACCCGCCACCACATCACCAGAGGCTGATATGGTAGGCTACTGTTTCAAATGTCAAATTTTATTTCAAGATGCACTCCAAAATCTCTCAGATAAATATCATGTATAGCCAATATATGTGTGTGTGTGTGTTATATATATATATATATAACAACAAAATAATAAATTGTACATCATGTATATAAAGTATATGCTTTCAGATATGATTTTGCCTATTTAATTTTAAAATAAAATATTTCATTATTGCTTAGTCAGGTGATGGGCTTACACATACAGACAGTTCCTGTAATACTGAAATCACAAAACAGTTATTACACTGTTCACTTTGATGCTAATAACTGTGATCTTGATCCTCATATTTGCATTTTTACTTTAAGGTTACTGCAGCTGAGTTGGCCCATGTTTACCACACTGTAAAGCACAATATGAGCCATGTCAGTGCTGACTGTGCTAACAAATTACTTTATTGGACAGTCAGTGACTCAAAGATAGTGAAGAAAATTTCCTGTGGACGTACAAAAGCGGAGACCATTGTCAAAAACATCCTTGCTCCCAAGTCAGTTGCTGAAGTGGTTAATATTTTGAAGGGCTCAAAACCCATCCCATTTTCCCTTCAAACAGATGCATTTAACAAGAGCAATCAAAAGATGTTTCCTCTGTCTATTCAGTACTTCACTCCTGAGAGTGAAGTAACCCAAAAAATGATTGATTTTGTGGAGAATCCTGATGAGTCTGCTGATGACATTGTGACATGTATAGAGCACAGTCTTGAACAACTGTCACTTACTCTAGATCAAGTGTCTGCATTTAGTGCAGACAATACAAATGTGAATTATGGTGTTCACAACTCAGTTTACAGAAAGTTGAAGAAGAATAGCTACCTCCTAACAGGCAACTGTCATGCCCACATTGTCCACAATACAGTAAAACATGCACTGGATGAGTTTTCAGTTGATGTAGAGAACATTGTTCTCAAAATCTATGCATTCTTCTCAAGCTCTGCAAAAAGAAGAGAAAAACATAAAGAATTTTGTGTCATGTTGTGACCAGATAGCTGTCCCTGAACCCTGCGATCACTCGCCTCATGCAGAACTGGACTGCTCTTAAGTCCTACTTAATTAGTCTTGGAGATGACTGTCCAAGGCACCTGAGGATTTTGCTGAACCTGAATATGGATGCAGAAGAGCTGCAAGAGGAAGGAGATGTTGTAGAGGTTTATCTTCTCTTCTGCAATAATATCCTCTCCCTCTTTGAAGAGGTGGTGAAGAATCTTGAAAAAGATGCCACAACATCTGTTGATTTGTATGCCATCATGAAGTCTCTCATGGACAAGTTGATTCAGAGGAGAGATGAGTTCTATGGATATTTGACAAAACTGAAGCTCCAGCGTCTTCCCCCATCTGATGCAAACACTGCCAAAGAGGAGTTCAAAGCCTTCTTCAGCACTGCCATCAGGTATGTTAAGAAATGGTTTGACTTCTCTGAGGACAACTGGCTTTTTCACCTGCAACCTTTGTCTCTCCAGTCTGAGAAACTTTATTTTGGTGATATGGAGAAGGTTGCAGAGACACTTAACCTAATTCAAAAGCTACAAATCAACATGGATGCACTTTACGATGAGTGTGTCACTGCCAACCCCATTTTGAAGAAGCTGAGAGAACATGACCAGTGGCAGCATATAGACACAGCTAAAAAGTGGATGAAATTGCTTCAAGCAGCAGATCTTCCAAACATACTGGCTTTAGTCTCATTTGTCCTGAGCATTCCATCATCCGCAGATAAAGTACAGTCACGATCATTTATTTCTAAAAATGCTCTATAATAATATTCCAAATCATACAACAGCATTGTGTGAGTAGCAGAGAGAAACTGAAGGTTTTAATCCATAAAAATATTCCCCCTCCATGAAGGCATCCTAATCCTGTCATCCTGATTCTACAAGCACGTCTCATTCAAAAAATACATGAACTTGAGCTCATTGTAATCGTCACAAGACACACGAGAGCCAATGGTAAATACTTAAGGTCGTAACAACTGGTCACAAGACATGCAAGAGCCAATGGCATAATCGCAGTGTCTCTGACATCAAACCTGTGTCATTACGGTTGAGGTGGCAATTTTTTAATGTGTTAGAAGGAAACTTGTGCAGGATGTGTTATGTTGGACACCGGGTGACTGTGTTCGGTGACTAAAAACTTGCATTTAGGTTTGTTCTACACATAAAATGATTGTAAGACTCGGAATACACCCGAAATAAAATGGGTCACTTCAGCAATGCAGGATGTGTACAGACAGATTAAATATTAACCACTGTGAATAAATGTTGCTGATTTCAAATGAAATGAAAATCATACCCCCAACATATGTCACGATGACAAAATTGTACCCCAAAGTATAATTAAACGATGCAAAAATTCTAATGCCCATTGCGTCATTCAGTTGACGTCAAAGGTTTCTCGTTGAAAAGAACTCACTTGCCGGATGCATTGCAAACTGAAGCCAGAGGGCGCCTTTGGCATCTGTAGATTCTGTAGATGTAGAGTCTTTGACGCCTTGAGAGTGAGAACGTGTTGTAATACAAGTAATTACAGAAAAAATACTTTGTGGAAGGCAAGACAGGCCTTTCAAATGTCACCTCTTTTAAATTAGTCTGAAAACAAAGCTTGAAAATGGCACCGCTATAATGATCTGATTTTAATTGCTCAGAATCAGAAACAGTGAGGGACCAATTACCATTGGCTCACATTGTTAAGGTTGTTCCTCAGCTGCGGCTTTTAAATAAAGGTGACCCAGCCTGGCGGACGTTACATCAGGAGGTCATTCTTAATGTGAGCTTGCCATGTGGCACAAAAGCGGTGGACATAAGCATGCGGTGAGAACACACAGTGTTTGATTGTGAACTTCAGCGAACACACAAAAGGAAGTAATTTCTAAAGACCTTGCCATGATCTGACTCAGAGGGAGAGAGCTGAAATTGCTTCTCCCCTCCTGACCCGTTCATGTCTGGGGATTGGAGATAGGAATAACCTCTAACTCATACAATGTGACAGCGTGGATGTTATTCACTGGAAAAGTGGATTAATTCTTGCACAAATTGACTGTCAATAACTCTCTTATCTCTGCTCAGCTGATTGGCTTGGAATGACTGCTGTGCCCCCTTTAAGTTCCCAGTGATGTTTACTATGTCTCAAATGCCCTGGTGATTGGGGCATTCTGATGTTTTTTGTTGTTAGTACTGGTGCCCTCTCATGCCCTGCAGAATTGTATTGGCCTGCTGAGTGGTCAGATGTGTTACTTCCTCCATAGTCATGTATTTAACCTTCAGAGGCTTCCGATAATTATGTAATTATCCCATAACAGTACAGAAATTACACCAAACGAATTAATTAGTCACTGTTTATGAGTGTTAGTCACAGTTCCTCTGAGTGTTAATGAAATAAAAGCAACACTGTGGTTGCCAGGACAAAGCTGGGTTTGAAGAGTCCACTGAAAGTTATTAAAGTTCACATAAAAAGGAAAATGTAGTCATCAATTAGTTTTACTCACCCTTATGGTGTGCCACTTGCCAAACCTCTATGACACATGATGGCAATTTTGATTAAAAAAAAATTTAAATTTAAAAATAAAAATTAAAAAAACATTCCGGTAAACGAATTGTCCAAAACATTTTATCTACTTTGCTTACACCTTAGTATACCTACATTATAATATTATAATCTGTAATTTGTTTATATCCTTTAGAGACAAACTGCCAGGTCTATTAGTATCCCAACTTTCTGTATTCGTTATTTTCCAATTTCGCAGTCTATAAGCATCATTCTGACTCCATAGAAGACACATTTTTATCTGATTCACAGTCATGAAGAATGGGTGATAAAGTAAAAGAGAAGGAGGCCAGGGAGATGATAGCAGAGAGAGAGAGAGAGACTGGCTAATTTAAACACCTTATTGTTTATGCATGAAAAGGTGCCTGAGAATTTTGAAGCTGCAAACATATTCTCTATGCTCTGTCCTTTATTCACCTCAAGACCAAATAATTGAATTTATGCCCTCATACATTTTACCTTTCGCAGACTGTTATACATGCTTTAACTTTTGTTTTTACTCTTGTATATTCAGACTTATACAAACAGTAGCACAGATTTACCCAACTATCCATATTGATGATACCTACATATTTACAGTGCAGTAACAGTAGGGGTTGTTTTGTCATATTACTCTAAGGTACATCATTGCCATATGGAGACCTGGAATCAAATCTTTTTTCTTCACTTTCTTTCTATTCAAAAAAGAAAATGCAAATGGAATTGTTGGAATTAAAAGGGCAGACTTTAAAGTAATCAATAATATGTATTTTTGTAACTTAATTCTACTAATAATAATAATTTTGTAACAGTTAAAAGTCGGGCAAGGAGGAGGTGGGAACCGACTGAAAAATCAACATAAACTTTTAATGCATAAATTAACTTAAAACAACATAAAACATAAGGACACAGACACACATGCAATGCAGCCGCGTGCGTCTCTCTCTCTCGAATCGGCATCTCCAGCTGTCCCTTATCTCACTCTCCTGGTGATCAGCTGATTTAGCGCCAGAGGTGCTCCATCACAGCCTGGTCACGCCCTCCTCCTCGTCACAAATGTCTATTTAGGCGCCCAAGCACCGAAGATGCTGGAACCCTATTTTCACAGATCCACCTGACCTTCCCGCCACAAACACTCAACCTTCCTGGTCCCCTGAATACTGATCACCCGCACCTGTCTCCAATCACCGTGTCAATCAGCTCCTCTATATAACACTCCACTCTCCCTTCAGTCTTCGTCTGGTATCAAAGCAGTATACAGACTCACTTACCCTCTACTTACCTGACTCTTCAGACGCAATTCCAGCATCAAGTAATGTTTTCTGTTGCCGAACCAATCTGCTCATTCACCATTCACCTGCCATTTGCTGTCTGTGTTTGTGTTTGTTCAAATAAATACCTGCTTTTGGGTTCACCTCCATCTTCGAGTCTGGGTTACTGTAACAGGATACCAGACTATCAAGAATCATGAACCCAGCAGGTCAGGATCCCATCCAGGATCTGGTTGACACACTCCGTCGAGCACTAACCACTTCATCTAACCCCATTTCCCCACCGATCTCGAACAACACTTCCGCAATTTCTTCACTGGTCTATTCTGCCAGGCCCTTTGTCAATCCAGCACCATACTCTGGATCGGTATGTTGCTGCATCTATTCCCCACAGAGCGGTCTAAGGTGGCGTATATCATCAACTTGCTCTCTGGACGAGCACTGCAGTGGGCCCAACCAGTAAAAATCCACTCCATTATTGGCAAACCCATCGGCAGAGGTGTGATTCATCATTGTGTGGGTCCCGTGATGCTTCAAGTCATGTGTCTGCACCACGAAACCATCACCCTCCTGATTTTGGAGAACTCCACCGCTGACATCATTTTGGGATGCCCATGGCTCGAACTGCATTCCCCCATCATTTCCTGGTCTTCCGGCGACGTCTTGAAGTGGGGCTCCCAATGCTTTCCTACCTGTTTCCCCAATCTTCCCATTCCAAGGCCCTCGACTATCGCCAAGAAAAATCCTCCTCTCTGTCTCAACTCCACCTCTGTGGAAATCCCATCCTGTTACTCCCACTTCCAGGACCTCTTCTGCCCACTCCGCACCTCACAACTTCCTCCTCACCAACCTTGGGACTGTGTGATAGACCTTCTCCCCGGTGAGCCAGTGCCCCATGGCAAAATATATCCTCTCTCCATCCCTGAATAGAAGGCTATGGAGGAGTACATCGAGGAGGCTCTCAACCAAGGCTACATCCGAACTTCCACATCCCCTGCTGCTTCGAGTTTTTCTTCATGGCGAAGAAGGACGGAGGTCTCCGGCCCTGTATTGATTACTGCTCCCTCAACAAGATAACCACTTCCCCTTGTCCTGGCTGCCTTGGAACTGTTGAGAGGAGCTACCATCTTCACCAAGCTGGACCTGCGCAGCATGTATAACCTCATACGAATCCGGAGGGGAGATGAATGGAAGACCACCTTTGTAACTCCAACCGGCCACTACGAGTATCGGGTGATGCTGTATGGCCTGGTCAACACCCCCTCCGTGTTACAGGGCTTCATGAATGAGGTGTTCCACAAGTACCTTCATCGATTCGTCCTCGTTTATATCAATGACATTCTGGTGTACTCCCGGAACGAGACCGACCATCGTCAACACGTCGCGCTAGTGTTGGAAAAGCTGAGGGAATACCATCTGTACCTCAAGGCTAAGAAATGTTCCTTTCATCAGTCGTCCCTCCAATTCCTAGGTTACAACATCAGCCCTGAGGGTATCCAGATGGACGAGGGGAAGGTAGAGGCTGTGTGATCCTGGCCCACTCCTACTACCATCAAGGAACTCATTTTGCCAACTTCTATCATTGCTTTATCAGGAATTACAGCTCCCTCACAGCCCCCTTAACATCTCTTCTCCAATCCAAGCCTAAATCTCTAACCTGGAACTCCGAGGCTTCCTACACCTTCCAACATCTGAAGGAGGCCTTCACCACGGCTCCACTTCTCATTCACCCCGATCCTAGTAAGCCTTTGGTGGTTGAAGTAGATGCCTCCACTAACGGCGTAGGAGCCGTGCTTTCTCAGCAGCAGGGGAAACCATCTAAGCTCCATCCATGTGCCTTTTCTCAAAAATTCTCCCCGGAAAATTATGACATTATGACAAACCGGGAGCTCCTGGCTGTCAAGTTGGCCCTGGAAGAGTGGTGGCATTGGCTAGAGGAGGCCCAACACCCCTTCCAGGTACTAACAGACGACAAGAACCTCGAGTACCTTTGGGAAGGTATAAATCCTCTCCACGCACGTTGGGCCCTCTTCTTCACACGCTTCAGTTTCACCATCTCCTATCGTCCGGGGAACAAGGACATCAAGGCAGAAGCACTTTCCTAACTTTATGCTCCAGAGGAAAGCCCTGAGAAGTCGGACACCATCCTTCCTGCTCACATAATTGTAAGCCCTATCCAATAGTCCCTGGACGATAGAATCTGAACCACCACTGAACCTGCTCCGCCGGGCTGTCCCACCAACAGAACCTTTGTACCCTTCTCTCAACATTTATCACTCATTCACTCTGTCCACTCCTCCTTGGGCACTGGCCACCCTGGGACCATTAGTACCCTCTCACTTATCCAGGATCGGTTCTGGTGGCCGCGCATGGACAAAGATGTCAGAAGGTTTGTCCAGGGATGCCCGGAATGTGCCATGTCCTGAACACCTCAACATCTACCGATTGGCAAGCTCCTTCCGCTACCCATCCCACGCCAACCCTGGTCACACCTTGGGGTCGATTTTATCACGAACCTGCCATCCTCTGAGGGATTCACCTGTGTTTTGGTGGTCATTGACTGCTTCTCCAAAGCCTGCAAGTTGATAAACCTCAAGGGTCTTCCCACCACCCTTGAAACCACTGAAGCCCTCTTCAACCATGTGTTCCGAAACTATGGTATACCCGAAGATATCGTCTCAGACAGAGGTCCCCAGTTCATTTCCAGAGTTTGGATAGCTTTCTTTTCCATCATGGGAGTGACCATCATCCTCAGAGCAACAGGCAGACTGAGAGGACATTTCAGGAGATCAGACGTTTCTTTTGAACCTTGAAGTCGTTTTCTGTCCTGGGCCGAAACGCACAGAATCCCTTATGTCAACCCTCCACCAACTTAACACCCTTCCAGTGCATACTCGGCTACCAGCCTCCTCGTTTCCCCTGGTCCAGAGAGCCATCTGATGTCCCAATGGTCAACCATTGGTTTAGAGAGAGCGAGAGGGTCTGGGACTTAGCACACCATCACCTGCAGAGGGCTGACCAGAAGATCCTTGCCGATGCCCGGAGGTCATCAACCCCCAGTTACCAACCCGGGCAGAAGGTTTGGCTCTCCACTATGGACATCCGGCTGCACCTACCATGCAAAAAGCTAAGTCCCCATTACACTGGTCCCTTCACTATCACTAAACAAATTAATCCAGTCACCTACCAACTCCAACTTCCCCCCGAATACCACATTCACCCTACTTTCCACATCTCCCTCCTGAAACCTCACTATCCGTCTCTCTCTCCTCACCCCTTAGAACCTGATCCAGCTGACGACCCCAGCCGCTAATCCAGGAAGACAGACCCGTCTATGCAGTTCATATCATCCTGGACTCCCGACGCCTCAGGGGTCACCTCGAGTACCTCATAGACTGGTCCCGAAGAAAGATCATGGGTACCCCGAGACAACATCCTGGACCCGACCCTACTAACTAACTTCCACGACACTCACCAAGACCGTCCAGCTCCTCGTGGACGGGGTCGACCATGGCGTCGGGAGGCTCATCCATCAGGAGTGGTCCGTGGAGGGGGGGTAATGTTACAGATCCACCTGACCTTCCCGCCACAAACACTCAACCTTACTATTCCACCAAATACTGATCACCCGCACCTGTCTCCAGTCACCATGTCAATCAGCTCCCCTATATAACACTCCACTCTCCTTTCATTCTTTGTCTGGTATCAAAGCAGTATACAGACTAGACTCTACAGTATACCTTCTACTTACCTGACTCTTCAGATGCCATTCCAGCACGCTCCCTCGACGATTCCTCTCCAGCACTATTCCGAAGTTTGTTCCAAGTCTCCTCTCCTGCGTCTCCTTCCCTTGTTGTTATGCTCCAACCCAAGTAATACTTCTACCTGCAAATACAATAACCTCCATCAAGTACTGTTGTCTGTTCCCGAACCAATCTGCTCATTCACCATTCACCTGCCATTTGCTGTCTGTGTTTGTGTTTGTTCAAATAAATACCTGCTTTTGGGTTCACCACCATCTTTGAGTCTGGGTTACTGGAAGACCTATTGTATTTGTTAAGATTTTTAGGGGGGCAAGTACCGAAGCTGCTGGAACCCTATTGTATTTGTTAAGATTTAATTTGTAATACTCTTATACTTCATTTTCTGCCCTGAAAGTATATGGGCAGCAAAATCTGTAAGCCCTAAAGACAAAAAATGTGGCAGGATGTCACAAACCCCCTCCACTACTCAGGCGCATACACACACACCCACCAGGCCCTAGGTGGCGCTATAATAAGCACTGTTTCGCTAATATCTCAGCAACCGTAAGTGCTAGAATAAAAAAAAAAGTTTTCCTCTGAATCCTTGTGTCAAGCCATATAAAACGTATTTATCTCTGATTTCATTTCCATTTAAAAAAATGTCTGCTATTTTGATTTTTCTGAAACAGGCCATGTTGAGGATGCACAAATATTTTCGTTCAATTCTACACATATAACTAAAAAACTGCCATAACTCCACAGTCATTTGAATAAGTTCAAATTAAATATGTACCTTCTTTGGTTCAAGTGCTAATATATTCTTAACATATCAATTAGAAAAATCAACAAAAATGGCCATCAGCAGCCAGTCAAATTTCAGCACCTAATGACTTGAGTTGTGAATGGCCAATGAACATGAAACTTATTATACACAAGCAGGGTGAGGACATGAAGCTGTATATCAAATTTTAAGAGAATTAGCCACACGGTGGCACTATAATAAGCTAATACACCTTTTTGCTAATAACTCCAGAGCCGTATAGTCTAGAATAATATGAATGATATGGTCACATGGATTTTCATTTCCGCAAGAACAATGTTTTTCTTTCACATATATTTTTTTGAAAAACCTACTTTTTACTTGTCCTAGGCCATTTGTCTGATTTGCACGAAATGTTGTATACATCATCTAGAGTCAAAAAGTTATCAAAAGAATTGTGATATTTTACATAGTTCAGAAGATATAAACAAATATGTTTGTTGGTGTGGCCTGTAATGACTAATTGGCCTGTATCTTGTGAAGGAAATTCTCAAACTTAGTAAAACTTAAAGCACATGGATAACAGAACATTCTGAGGTCATCTGTAAAATATTTGTGCTATTGTTAAGGCAGGTAGGTTTAGGGCTTGAGTAAGGGTTAGGGTTTGAGTTAAGGCCTGGGTACACTTTCTGGTTGGATCGCGCCCATCATGTACAAACCTTTATCAGTTTATGATGGTAGAAGGTGCTATAACTTAAGAAAATAATATTTTTGAACTACGATGAAATCAGTTGAAATTTGACACCAAAACAAATGTGTCCATGGCATCCACAGGAACTATTCTGTCAATGATTTGGGTCATTTTTGTCATGCTCACCAGGAAAGTTTAATGACATGACAAATTAAATCAATTTGTATTTTCAGCTTTAAAATGATCAGGTAATTCAACAGTGAAGGAAAGATGTAGGGTGTATTAACAATCTTACACAACAGACACAAGATAAATAATCTTTGAGAGTCTATAAACCCTTCAAAGTGATCCCTTTACTCTGGTTTTGTTTAATTTATCAGTGTGTGCATAAATGATAACAGAAATAACATCTAACTATAGTTATTCATTGTGAATCAGAAAAAAAAATTGTAGTAACTGCTATATTCATCTAATTTTCCAGATGCACTCCAATAGTCGAATGCACAACATTCTGATGACTTAATGGCATGTATTAGCCATAAACCTTATTCACAGTAGCGTTATATTCGATGTTTGATGGGAATGAAAATGAGGTATAGACTTAGAGTCTCTTCAACTGCATAAGCTGTATGAAGCCATATAAAGGTCTTAGGTCACATCTAATGTTAACAACTAGTGCTTTGTTTTTTATTTATTTTATTTTATTTATTTATTTATTTTTTTATTTTTATTTTTTGGGGGGGGGGAAATTTCTTTTTTTCAAAGTTTTGTCTGCATAATGATCCAAAAAACTTTAAACAACAGAGCAACCCATTGAAAAAACTGTAAGTATGTAACTCACACTCTCATTTTCATCTTGTCAAAAACAAATATGGTGCTTCTGTGTATACAGTCCATGTGTGCTTGGTCCCCGATGATTGCCTCTTGCAGCTATATTAATATTTATTATTATTATTATTATTATATGTATTATTCAATATTCAATACAATATAATACAAGTTTAGCTCAATCAACAGCATTTGTGGCATAATTCTGATTAGCAAAAAAATTATAATTTCGATCTGTCGGTCCTTATCTTTAAAAAAAGCAAAAAATTGAGGTTACAGTGAGCCATTTACATTGGAAGTGAATAATGCCAATTTTGGAGGGTTTAAGGACAGAAATATGAAGCTTCTAATTTTATAAAAGCACTTCCATTCATTTTTCTGTTAAAACTGGTGTATTATTTAAGCTGTAAAATTGTTTAAATTGTAATTTTTACAGTCGTTTTAGGTTTTTAGTGTATGTTGACTTTACTTCATCATGGCAATGAAGTTGTAAAATTGACTATAACTTTACACAGAAAAGGTTGGTAAATGATTTTATCACACTAAAATCATGTTAACATGCATATTGTTTATGTCTAGTGGCTATACTTTTTAAAAAGTGAGTATTTTAATGTTTACGGATTGGCCCCATTCACTTCCATTGTAAGTGCCTCACTGTAACCCAAATTTGTTCCTTTTTTTAGAGAAAAGGAGGGACAGGTCAAAATAATTTTTTGTTGTAATCAGTATTATGCCACAAAAGCTGTTGATTGAGTTTAACTTGTACTGAACCTGGAAAATTCCTTTAAATCTACTCCCTAACCCAAACCCTAAACCTAACCCTCAGTAAAAGTGAGAAGTGTAATTTTTGAGTGAAAATTCAACCTCTAAATTGCACTCACCAATGTTTATGTGAACATGATTACTTCTTGTTTCTCATGGAACCAGAACCTATGTCTTAAAGGTGCAGTATGTAAAATTCAGAAACCCTTGTTATTAATGACACCTGTGGCCATTAAGTGAACTGCAGCCAGCTACCTGTTGCTTGTGCTCGCACTCGTGCACACACTCCATAGGGACGCGAGCAAGCATCGGCCAAAACAATGACGTAATGTACAAAGAGACTGAACGTGATTCACTGGCATCATGCTGACAGATGAGGTAGCATAGTTAAAATTACACAATTATGATTGTTTTACTACAAACTTTGAGACACAAACTACTTATCAGCTAACATAGCATACTGATACACACATACAGCTACAACTACCGAACTATACCAGACAGTTTACTGTTGCACTGCACTGTCATGTTGCACTATTGTATGTTTTGTATGTCATATGTTGTACTACAATCAAGAAACCAGCGTATTTGCTTAAATTGATCCTGTATACCTGACTTTTAGTATAAAGAGAAGATTGCTGACATTATTTGAAAGTTACGAAGCAAGGTAGCTTGCAATTCGTCAGTGTTAGCAGGCAAGATCAAGTTAGCTAAAATTACGCAGATAAATCCTTATGGCATTATATTTCACATGCTTTGCAGTTATGTAAGCTTACCTGTCCAATAAGAAGAACGCCAATTCAGGGTCAAGTTCCCTCCAGGAATCAAATGCCTCGCTCGACCATGATCACATTCCGCTTAGACAAGATTCAGTAGATAAATGTGTTTTTTTTTTTTTGTTTTGTTTTGTTTTTTTTTTGGCTTACTCAGAGTTTGTGTAGGAGTTGGTGTTGTGCTGGGAGCCGGACGTTTGCTGGATTCCATCTCTAAGATAACATTACCTTGTGTTGCAGTTTGTTGTCACTGTTGAAAAGCGGAAGAGAAGCACTGAGGCAAGGCTCTCAGGAGCGCACATAAACGTCACATCCTTTGGATTTTCCCGGCAAAACCGACCTGCTACCTTCACATGAAAATCAGTCTACAGGCTTTAATAGGCAACCTAAGAAGTCTGGGAAGGGCTCATTTTTCAAACATTGGCAAAAAAAGGCACATATTACATGAAAATTGTTACATATTGCACCTTTAATGGTCAGTAATGCTAGAAGGAACTGTTACCACAGTTGAAATAATGCATGGGGTAAGGCACTTGTTAGTAATTCAGCTGAACTGGGTTGATTTCAGGATCCATGAACTTTCAGATCATGTTGATTTGTCTGTTTTTTTAGTTTTTAGTTTTTTCAGCTCAGGATAGTGAAGGGCTTGTTACTGTGTAGAGCTGGGTATTGATACAGATTTCCCAATTAGATTCAGACTCAAAAGCTCTTGATTTGATTTTGAATTCTGGTTCATTTAGGCATATTTGAGTTACAATGTCCATTTTGCTTACATATGAAAGCAATTTTCTCTCAGTTAATGCTGTTGATTATTCAGGGGACATTCTAACTTGGTACATTAGAAAAATATTGATTATACAAATGTGATTTTATCATTATTATATATATATATATATATTAATCACGGAGTTATACATCATTTGGTTTTTAAAACTTTACAAATTGTATTCCATCAATAATTATGATGTCTTGAAATTGCATATATATTGTTTCATGTTTTTTGTGTATATGCATAATTTGGACTGTTTGATATGTAAACAGTACTGTCTCTTTATGAACACCAGTAGTTCAGTTAGTGTCTTCGGTTGAGTGTTTTCGGTTGAGCGCATATTAACGAGAGATGAGTCGAATGGCTTCTTTACCTCATCCGTGCTATATGTGATTAGAATTAAATGTTTCTATTTTTTGTTCTTTACTGACTGTAAAGAACAGAAATTATATTAAAAGAAACAATTGTTTTATGACAAATGGGTTGTGTGGATCTCGTCTTTGGACACACAATACACAGAACATGTCAAACCAGTCTTTTACTCTCAACATGCAGTGAAAAGATCTCGATACTGAACTTCTTCTCCACCATACTACGCAATCACTGGTGAGATATGAGCATTTACCATCCAGTGGCTAATCACAGGAATTTCCAGTCATATAGCACAAAATTCGGTTGCATATGCAAGTGATTTACTTCTTTCTTGGGATTTAAGAATCAGTATCGGAATTATTCAATGAAGGATGGTGTTGCTATGGAAATTCGATATTTTTTGCCACACCTAGTACTGAGTGCATTCTTCTGCCATCAGCCATTAAGTGTTATCATGACATATTTTACCTGTTGGGTAATAACTTTACAACTTCCAGGGAGTTATGTACCAGCTGAGCATTTATCAAGTGATTCCCTTTGCAAATGTTCATACTATACAGATTGGTGGTGATATTAACCTCTGCACAGATGTGGGTGGTGATTGGGTCGCTGTGTCTCATTAAATACTTCCACATCAGTTGGAAGTTCTCCATCCTTTTCTCGCAGTAATCAAAAATGACATTTTATTGTACTTTCCAGCTTTTTACTTCGTAATACTTTGATTAATAAATCTTAAACTCTAAAATTATTATTCACTCATGTAATGTTGAGATAATGGTGTGCCATTATATCTTTCATATTTCCTATCTCTCCCTGTCTCCGTTTTTTTGCCAGATATTTCTCATAATCGTTTAGCTAACCTTTTGAAAAGAGAAGCTAAGTGCTAAGGGTGCTTTTAGGAGAAAGCTCCTTTGTGACACCATATAAATGACTCCACTAATGCTGACTGACATTTCAGTTTTAACAGTAGCCAGGAAAAAGTGATTTGTGAAAAACAAGAAATTATCTGCTCTCAGAAGATACAGAGAGAGAAAGTACACCTACAGAGTACCGCAGACTTTTGTTTTAATGAGTTTTAAGGAGTCATCTGAACCAACATGCTGAATAATGCATAATGCAAACACATGGTAGTATTCAGCACCACTAATACATTACCTGACACATGCTAATAGATTATGTCGGTGCAAACACAAATATGTTTTACACCCAGATTGCATTTAGTAGTTTTTCATGTTTTTTCAGTATCACAATCATGTCAAGGGGCATGTTCTACACTTCTGAAGCATTTACCCCCCAACCCCCCCCCATAATATAGTTTTAAATGGCCATTTTTCACCCTCTCTCTGACCCTTACACGTTTAATAACTGATGTATAATGCCCAATATGACCAAGAACTTATATTAAGAAAGTAAATATGGTCATTTCGATTTCGTGTGGAATTTAAATGCAGCACAGAATACACAATAACCAAACTTTGACTCTAAAAATATATTTTATTTAGTAAAATAGCAAATAGTTCAAACTGCATTGTTAGTAGGCAAAGCTTTTAAGAGTGCTACAGTAGAAACTTGCTCTGCTTATTTGCTTGCCAGTCTTTGGCTGTACTTGTTGTGTAAACACCCTTCACTTTCCATTATCTATCTGACTCATAGACCCCATTTACCAATTAGACTGTGACAGCATGGCAATAAGGAGAAAATGAACAATTAGAGGAGGCCTGCTGACCTACGCCCAGACTGAAAAACATAGTCATATTCTAAGTGCAGACTGCTACATATAGAGGTAAGAAAAAACAACCATTAACTCTTATTTTTTGAAGAATAATGACAAAAGTACAGCTTAAGTGTCCAGACATTATGGATGTGACATTATTATTAGTGAAGGCAGTAATTCAGATGGGTTTTGCCCTAATGGTAATAGCCAATGTCTGGTTGAATCCTTTATGTTCTGATAATTTCCCCTGCATTTGTTATTACATTACTTCCCATACAGAAATCTGATATATGGAAAAGCATGTAAAACACATATTTAATATGTATGTTCATGTATGGTGTGCACTGATTTTAAAATGTCATATACTTGTGCATACAGCAACAAATATTTTTAAATACTGTAACACAACTTCACAGAAGAAGGGAAGGAGAACACAGGGAAGCGGGTTTTCCAGGCTCAGGTAAGACTTTTAATCGGCCACTTCAATGCTTCACAACTTTACAAACTCGTCAGCTTCATAGGCATGTAGACTTTTAAACACATTCGCTTCACAGGCATGTAGGTACTTAGACACATCAGCTTCACAAACACAACAGATTAAATGCAACAGCTTCAGGAGCACCGTGGCCTTCCTTGTGCCAGACTCTCTCTCTCTCTCTCTCTGCTGGTGGCGTGGCTGCTTATATGCCGCTCTCCCCATGCTCAACGGAATTAGAGACAGGAGTTAACCATAATCTAGCTCAGATGCAAACGCCCTTACCGCTTTCTCTCTCTCCAGACGGACGCTTGACCACACCCCTGCTGCCACAAATACATAAAGTAAAATTGTCATTTTCGTATATGCAACATATTTTCACAAATTCACACATATGACATATTTCTCTCACATATCACATAAATACCAATATTAGATTTAATACGTGAAAAACCATGCTATATGCTTCATGTTTCCACTTGTACTTTAGAATATACTTTATGTCACAAACAGATAGTGTAATTTGAATATTATATAGTTATATGGTTGTGTTCTATCTATTTCTTTAGATTTGAAACTTTTTAAAGTGGAAAAACATATTACATAGTTCACCTTTACTTAGCTGAAATTACATTAACAGTTATAGTTAGGAGTATTTGTTTCTGCAGGTTGACACGGCAGTTCTAGCAATGACAGCTTTTATTAAGTGTTCATAAAAAATACATGTAATTAATGTAAACATGCTTTTCAATGTTATATGTTTGAGTCTTTTCAGTTTGTCAGTTGTTGACATTATGAGGTATATTCAGTTCCTCACTGCACTGATCAAAACTAGAGAAAGTTTTCAATTATTCTCAAAGGTCTCAAGAGTTACAGTGCTTCATTTATTTAGAAATAAATTTGAATTGTTTACACCTTGTGCTGGCTCTTCTCCTATAAGTACACTGTAAAAAAAATCCAACTTGCACAAAGTTGGAATAATGATGATTTGTATGTTGACTGGACAAGAAAACATGAAAAAGTTGACTTAACCAGTGAAAAAAAGTTGTTTCAAAAATCCTTCGATCAACTTGAGACTGCAATTTGGCAAGCAAGCCAGTTGGTTAGGAGGTTGGAGCATTATAAAGTTTCGGAAGTTGGCGCAAGTGCAGTGCAGTGGATGGTGAGCGCGCAATATTTTGAGCATCGAAAGCCTGGCGACTGGCGAGGCTACCATTATTTGTAAAAATGTAACATTGATAAATGACACATTCATCAGTCTAGTCGTAAACGTTGGCTATGACGTGCAGCAGAGCCATACGCAATTATTCTCATAGTTAGCATGGCGGAACAAGCTCAGAATAATCCATTAACTGCTAACTTCAGCATTTAATGTAAGTAAAATGTTTATACTGCAGTTATTTTTATCGAGAACGTTGGTTATGACGTACAGTAGAGCCGGACGTATTCATTTGGTTAGTTAGCATCACAGAACAAGGTCGAAATAACAACAAATTGTAATTGTAAATCAACTATATCATACTCATATAGATATGAAGTACTTGTTTTGGGAATCTCTGCAATAGTGTTATTGATTGCACCAAAGAAACAAAATCATAAATTCAAATCTTCAGCCTAGATTTAAGTACATACACACACACACACACACACACACACACACACACACATGTTGGTGCGGCTATCCTTATGAGGACTCTCCATAGACATAATGATTTTATATTGTACGAACTATAGATTCTATCCGCTAACCCTAACCCAAACCCTACCCCTAAACCTAATCCTCACAAAAAACTTTCTACATTTTTAAATTTAAAAAAATATATAGTTTAGTATGTTTTTTTTTTAAGCAACTTGAATTATGGGGACACTAGAGATGTCCTCATAAACCACATTCATAGCATAATACCCTTGTAATTACCAGTTTGTAACCTAAAATAAATTTCCTCGTAAACCACCCAAAACCACCCACACACACACACCAGTTTTACAGTGTCCTAATCGTAAAATTTTGCGTTTCAGAGCACAACAGCACATGTAGTGTAAAATCTGCAAATTTGCCCACTCTTCTGAAAATGGCTTTCTAAAGCCTGGCAATAAACATACCTCTTTCAGACTGACACGACAGCAATGGTGGGGGGTAAAAACTGCGAACTCCATAATTTAAAGTAAACTTATTTATTTGAGGTAAAAAAAAAATTTTTTAAAAAAAGTTTACATTTTAAATTATTTGCTTCTATTGATTATTTTTGTTGTTTTATCATGTCTATTGTGAGGTATGAGAAGCCTATTTAATAATCTGAAAGATAAGACCTTTTTTTATTTCAATAACCAGCTATGTAATGATAACACATCACCAGTGTGGACCTCCTCGAGACATTCAGAGCATCAATACATGAGCGCACCCCGCAACTCCTCAAGTTAAACAGAGCAAGAAAAGGGGCTTTCGGATAAGAGATGGGAGATCTTAACAAGCTCGATCAGCAGGTAACCCATACATGACAATCATGTGGCAAAGTTACCTCTAAATTGCAGAAAATAAAATTTTCTTGGGGCACGATTAAAAGGAACATAATGGCCAGTTGTATTCCACAAGTCTACAGGCTGATTTGACTGTTTAAGTCATAATGAATAACAACATTAAGTCACGTTTAAGTAAATCTTTTTATGTGGTACCCTTTTTGCAGATCTCATATATTGTGGCTCTTGTTCCTCTGCAAAGATTGTGAAACATTTCTGGTGAGTATGTTTAATTACCCCCTCTTCAGACATTTGTGTTGACAGCAAATCGATTCTGTTCATGATTGTATGGTTTGCCTTATTCAGTGCGATTCGGTACACAATTAAATTCAATTAACTTGAATGACATTCTCAGTCAACATTCACTTACATTCAATTGAAAAAGATGCAATGAAATTGAATGGTGGCTTAGAGTTACACTATAAAAAGTATAGTTCACCCAAAAATTATATTTCTCATCATTTACTCCCCCTTATGTCATCTCAAACTCATATGATTTCTTTCTTTTGCAGAGCACAGAGATACTTTGAAGGATGTATGAAGTATTTTTATCCATATAATATTAGTCAACGGGTCCAAAACTTTCAAACTCCAAAAAATGAAACATGTTCAAGATGATCCTTTTTACAGTGAACAAGTATTTAAATTTTGGTCTGTTTTTCACACCAAACTGATTGTATTACTTCAAAAGACATGGATTAAAACACTGGAGTCGTATGGATTACCTTAACGCTGCCTTCAAATCCTTTTTGGAGCTTGAAAGTTTTAGTCCCCATTGATTTGGATTTAATAGGGGGGGAAAAACTCAAGACATTATTCGAAACATCTTTGTCATAACTTTAAAATGTCTTTGTCTGCGTTTCATAGAAGGAAAAAAGTAATAGTTTGAGATGCAATAAAGGTGAATAAACGATGGGACTGATCATTTTTGGGTGAATTATTTCTTTAATTAAAAAAAAATTTATTTACAAGGTTAATGTCATATTATATTTACTTATTCTTTGTTACATCAGGACAATTCTCCAGATGACAGACAGACCAGAGGGATGAAAGTCATCAGTCTTTTCATGTTTGAAGATGAAATCTCCACTTCTAGCACGTTGCTGAATGTCACAAACTTTGCTGTTGTTTTGGAGGAGGCTATCGTTTTGTAAGATGCTCCAGACCTTCAATCTGCAGTTGCTTACATGTTTGGCCTTCTCTTTGCCTCGGATATTGAGGAGTACCCAAAAGGTCTTCATGGACATGCACATTCACTGTTCTGCAAGGGTGCAGTCCCTCAAAACTAACTTCTTGCTCTGACATTAAGTTGCATTTGTGAGCTATTTTATATGTGCAGATGCACTTCATCCTTCACCCTATCAGACTTTGAACAAAACAAAAATACACACACACACACACACACATTTTTACATTTTTAAATACATTTGTTTTTGATTGATTGTGGTATTTGACATGTTCAAATTTCACATGTGAAAAGACAGAGAGGTCGCTGCCGTTGGGTTTCAAATAAAACTTTAGCCTGCAATTCTAGTTTTATTTGATTGCCTTATTTAATATTAACTAGAATAAAACACCTCTTTTAGTAAAACCAGGTCATTAGAACATACTGTTTTACGTCACGTCCACAAAACGTGACTAGTTTATTAAACCAAAAAAAAAAAAAAAACTCCATCATCTGAACAAAAGAATACAAGTTCAGTGAAGTTGAGACCCTACTCTGTAAATTGAGTTAACTGAACCACTTGAACCAAAATTTGAGTAAACTCAAAAATGCTGTGCAGCAAGTTGCCTTGAAATTCAACTTTTAATTTTGTACACAGTGTACACTTGTATGTGACAAATAATCAGTGTTTCTCTTTAGATTTGCCCAGTGGAATTCAAAACCTCCTGACCCACAACCTATTTTCTCTCTATGTCCTTAGCCCCAGAGTTGCGTCACACATTAATTTACATACATGCTTTCACCTGCCCACACAGTCCCACGTTCTTTTGTAAGATGAGGCGAAGAGTCCAGCAGGTTAGCCAGCACAATGATTTATAATTTAGTTCCCATAATACAGTATATGAATACATGTGCAGGAACTGTATTGCAAAGGTGTTTGATATTCTTATGGAGGATGTCCTTGGTATTTGAATGAGGCTGAAATTATTTGATCAGCTTTTTCTAACTCAGCGTCCCAAAAAGCTTAAAGTAAAGTAGTCTGCCGTCTATCTATGTTCATAGATGGAGGTTTTCACTGTGATTTAATCAATAATCTTTTCATTTGTCCACTTACAAGCCAATAGAATCCAATAGGAGGATTTTGAAAGTAAAATCCTATTAATTTGTGTGCATAGAGAAATGGATTTTTAGTGTTAATATAAAAAGCATTTCATGTCAGACCTACTGTGAACTATGTGGTTGTTAAGTGAGGGTATATGCATCTGTTGTGGAACATGGAAAACATTTCTTCCCCTCTCTGTAAGAAAACTCTCAAAGTCAGGAGTTCCAGGTGTGAAAGGTTAGAGTTTATTGAGCAAAACAACAAACCCGAGACGTCAGCTGAAATCTAACTTGCTCAGTCAAAACCCTCTTGTCTTATACAGTTTGTTATCTAGCATTACTTCATGCATACGCCTTCTGAATATTTTTTGTATCAAATGGATTCAGCTCGCCACCATTATTTCACAGAGCCTCTGACTTCATTTTAATGGTGGAAACCTAGCTGTTAGTTCCTTTTAAAAAAGTAACCTTTTAAATTAATTTATTATGAAAGTATATATTTTAAATGAATAATACGTCATAATCTGAGCACATATAGTTACTTTGATTATCGGTTGCATCAGTCTTTTAACTTTGCGTACTTTCATGACTCAGTACCATTGTTCTGTGCTTACAGCTGAGTGCGCAGAGCATTCTTGCATCATCAGCACTTTCAGTGTCATCAAATGCCCTTTCCTAGGTCACACACAGTCCAGGCTTTTTATGTTAGTTTTTTTCTATAATGTAGTACATTTTAATATAAAATTCAACTATACTTCTGAAACAGCCACAAGTAATTGTGATTTCAACTTAACCCTTAATAAAAGTGTTAAATTGCTGAATTCCATAATGCTAAAGAGAGATCCTACTATCACAATAGTCGCTGTTAGTGTTACCATGGAAAAAGGAAACGTCTTACAAGTTATGAACAAGTAAATGTGTTTTGATGTCATAAGATAGCATTGTGTGCGGAAAACGGCAAAAATTAAGTGTTTATGAACTGATAATCTGCCATTTTACTTGTGATTTGTGTGAAAGAAAAAAATAAGTCTTTGTTTTTTTGCGCCTCTAGTGTTTCCCTACAAATTTCCCCACAAAACTGCTGCGATACATACTGCAAGCTACGTACAAACCATTTAGCAATGTAGGCAAATGTAGGTAGTAGAGACCAGGTAGATGCCCCAGCACTTGCTTCACCATTGTGGTTACATATGCATGTATGCGTGCAATGTCATTGCTTAGTGTTGTGATGGAGCTTACTAATCGTCCTCTGCCAAATTACACGTTACTGTTCTGTTTAGTATTTGTCAGGCCATTAACTAGGGACACAATAAGAACAACAGGCTTTTTTCTTTTCTTTTTTTTCCTAGCCTGTCATTGATTAAAAAGGGCCCAGTGTTTTATTTCACCTCCACAGTAGCCTATTCATCTGCCTGACAGATAGTTCTGCATATTCCCTATCAGGCGGGGCATTTATTTAGATGTCAAAGAATTAGATTAGGGCTAAAAGGACCGATTCCTAGCCAGGACCAGGCTATTTCTTATATATATATTAAGATATGACTGCAAGAATCTTATTGTAGGAGAGTGCTGAACACATCATAAGCATGTCATAAATATGAGGCATAAATCTAGTGTCTTCTTTTCTAATGTGCTGTTTAGCGTGAAAATGAAGATAAATGAATGAATACTGGGGAAGTAAAATATTTACCTGCATATATATAGTGTTTACCTACTTAATTACTTTAATTTCTTTGCCAAAAAATGCATCACCCTTTATAACCGCTTTGACACACTTATTCACAGAATAGCTTTTAATTCTCCAACAGCACTGGGAGATTAATGGTTAGGAGACTTTTTACATGCAATTTCCATTAGTTGACGTTTAAAATATAAACATTTACATTTATGCATTTGACATTTATGTGGAATCCGTGGGAATTTAACCTGTCATTTGTGTCTCTAGTGCCATGCTCATGCACAGTTACATTCTATATCTACACTATAAGAACATAATACTAACCACACTTTAAAGGTATAGTTCACCCAAAAAATTTAAATAAATAGTAATAATAATAATTCTCTCATCATTTACTCACCCTTATGCCATCCCAGATTTCCATTTTCCAAACATCCTTTATTTCTGCTGAAAGACGATTTTTAGAAAACATATCTCAGCTCTGTAGGTCCATACAATGCAAGTGAATGGTGGCCAGAACTTTGAAGGTCCAAAAAGCACATAAAGACAGCATAAAAATGATCCATACAACTCCAGTGGTTCAATTCATGTCTTCAGAAGTGATGTGATAGATGTGGGTGAGAAACAGATCAATATTTAAGTCCTTTTTACTATAAATTGTTCTCCTTTCCCAGTAGGTGACAAGCATGAAGAATGCGAATCGCCAAAAACAAAAGAAGAATATGGAAGTAAAAGTGGAGATTTTTAGTAAAAATGGACTTAAATATTGGTCTGTTTCTCACCAACACTTTTCGTATCACTTCTGAAGATATGGATTTAACACTGAGTCGCAAAGATTAATTTTATGCTACGTTTATATGCTTTTTGGACCTTCAAAGTTCTGGCCGCCATTCACTTGCACTTGCTCAGATCCTTTTCTAAAAATCTTTATTTGTTTTCAGCAGAAGAAAGTCAATTATTCCATTTAATCTGTTTAAACAATCCCAGACTACAATCAGTTGAAAAAAAAAAAAAATGAAAAAAAAAATCCTACATTCTAAAACCCACAAACCAAAATGTGTAAATGAACCACTTTAACAAACTTACCACTGCACAAGCAATGGAACACATTTTGCAATAACACAAACAGAATACAAATCAGCAGAACGTATAATGACACCACAGATAATCAAAGGCAGCGGTTAGGTAAACCAATTACACATGACTAGTCACCCAGAGGGCATTACTGAGCCGCACACAGGTTTTATACATGATTAAAGCAGACAGTGGCAGCTTCTCTCAAAGTGGTACTCTGCAGTTTAAATTGTGTGGTTGTTAAAGAAGTTAAGTAGTGATCTTTCCTGTTGCTGTTGAGTTTGTGGGAAAGTAGTAATCGAGAAGCTTTCATACAGAGTGTGAGACACTACTGCATGTATCTCATATGGAAATGTGAAAAAAAGTCTGCATGATTGTCTAATCCTGGGTATAGAAGAGAATGAAATTCACAAGACATTTCTAGCCTCCCCCTCACAAGAGAATTGACAGGATATGCCAAGAGAACACTATGTAGCTCAGTTAAATTGACATGTTTATAGCCATTTATCACAGCTTTTTGTCCAGGACAGCTTTCAGTGACCAGAATTATTCTTTGTCTTCAGAAGATTATATGGAGAAAAATATCAAAGCAATCATAAATATGTAAATAAATAGAATAATCCCTGCTTAAAAGACTAGCTTAGTAACAATAGCAATAATAATTTGTGTTTTTGTAGCACCTTTCACAAACCCAAGGACTCCTTACAATGCATGACAAGAAGCAAATGGAACTGTAGCAAAAAGAAAGAATACAAAAAAAAGGGGCAAATCACATAATCATACAATAGCAAAAGAATACAAAAGACAGGAGAAGCAAGAACAACTCAACACAAAATGAATTTCTACCCTGGTTAAGAAGTTTGTTAGAATTGGTTTGGTACTGGTCTAGCATATTCATGCTGTTCACCAGAAAAAAACACAATATAAGTCAACCAGCATGGCCTTGCTGGTTAAACTAGATTAGAAGCCTGGTGGGGACACCAGCACACCAGCATCCCAGTTGAATCTTATTATTATTCATAAGTGCCCATACATAACATTTACACACACGTTTTTGTACGTTTAGACAGACACTGAAATGTACAACTTGTATGTATTGATATCATCTAAAACATAAGTATTTTTATTTAATAAATATATATATATATATATATATATATATATATATATATATATATATAGTATTTACACATCCTTTATTTTGCAAATATATTTATATAGTTACATTTTTACTATTTTATAGATATTTTAGATCCTTTAACCCCACCCCTCAACCCAACCACTAAACAAAAACAGATCAAACGTAACAGGCAAATAAATGTGATGACAGTTACAATAAACTATTATTGCATTAATATATATATATATATATATATATATATATATATATATATATATATATATATATATATATATATATATAATTATTATTATTAGTAGTAGTAGTAGTAGTATATTATTATAATTTTTCAACAACAATAATCATTTAAAAAACTAACTAACAGGCAGGCACATTTTACTGAAAATCTCCTGATCACCTCCGTGGGGCCAGTCACATCTCATTCATAAAGATACACCATCCGAAATCCGACATGTTGCAATTGGTCACGAGACATGCGAGGGCCAATGAGTATTTGACGTTACTGACGTAAAACGTGTTGTACCACTTCTTGAGGTGGCAGTTTTTGAATGTTTAAATGAGTGCGCCAGAGCAGGATTTGACCATTTCAGCCATTATGGAGGATGGAGACAAAGATTATTGAATAATAGGCTTGGGATGCCTTTTTTCACGCTGTCACGTATTCCCTGTGTTTTTGCTTAGACTTTTATTTTGAAATTCTTGTTTAGTTTCCCCGTTCCTGTTTCCTGTTAGTTTTGTAGTCCTTTTGTAGTTTCTTTTTGTGATTGGTTTTCCCCTGATTGTTTTCCCCAGGTGTTCCTCGTTTCCTTGTTTGCCCATGTGTATTTAAGCCCTTGTTTCCCCTGGTTTCTTTGTCAGTCTTCACATGTGTTGTCATGTTCTGTGCCTGGTTTCTCGTGTTTTGTTTCTTATATTCTGAGTTCCTTTGTTTATCTTTGTGTTAATAAAGCTGCGTTTAGATCCTCATTCCTCGCCTGCCTCGTCACACACGCATCGATAAGATTCGGGAGATTTTCCAGATGATTCTCGATATATATTGGGATTTTTTTCAGATATAAATAGGGATGCTCGTTGCGCAATAGTGTTTGTCTCTTCAGACGTATTTCTCAACACAACTTTGGTAAAGTGTGAACGGCTGGGTAAAATAAAAAGGGTTGCAAAACGGATGTGTCTGGTGGATGACATGGCGTGTTCTTAAATTTTAAACAATTATTTATTTATACAAATGTATGCACACATCGCCAACGCTCAGCGTCAAAACTCTGCAGTGCAACGGAGCGCAACTCGCATAGCTTTCCATTTAATTCGACCTCAAATCATTATCAAAGGAAAAAAAAAATTTACTCTAGGCATCCATGGATGATCTATTGTTTACATGTATCTTTCGTAGAGCCTACTTAATGTATTTTCAGTTACAAGTATGTCATTTTGTGGTTTGACAGCTTGAATTAAAGACCTATTACATACAGAGAAATTGCATAATAAATGTCGCCATTTCTAATCATTCAGTTTGTGCAGTTAGACTAGTTTCAAACACGCAAATTGGGCTTCTAATTTAAATGTCAGCCAATTTTAATGTAACGATGCATCAAATATATCGATAAAATAATGTGCCAAAAATATCGATATATCGATTATTGATATGACATCCCTATTGAATAAACACCTCAGTTTGGGTCTGTTCCTCACACAGCAATCATATGTCTTCTGAAGGTTTGGATTATGGCACACAAATACATTTGAAAAGTTGTATATTTCTTTGTTTTTTTTTTTTTTTTTTTAGTTTATGGTGAGTTTGTGGTGTATTTTATGGTCCATACCCAGGTTAAAGCCAGTTGATTCACAATCTGGTGAGATCTAATTCAAAACCAGAAGAAAATCAAAGTATATTCAAAGAGTAAAAAACTACAGAACCAGCAACTCACTAAAACAATGTTTTGATGTAGCTCAGCTTGAAGATCATGGTGCTAGCAACACCAAGGTCACTGGTTTAATTCCCAGAGAATACATACTAATCATATATATACAGTATACATACACCTTAAATGCACTTGGAAGACCCTTTGGTTAAAAGCATCTGCCAAGCCTGACTTTACCAATGGCCATAAAGTCCAATTGACATTGATTTACAGAAACAAATCAACCAGAGTCATCTGTGTTCAATGAAAGTTGGCAAGTTGAGGCGACACGAGCAACAGTGACCATTGGCGATGCGACGAAGTTGGTGCATTCATCTTTAAATTGAGCAGTGCTGTGGCGACTATCATTGGGATTGAAGATAGTTCAACTGGCATGTTCCATCACCTGATACAGTTGGATACAGTTGAGTAGAAACGCCTACAAGCCAACATCAGTAGAGGGAGTTTGTGAACTCTTGTGATTTAATCCCTGTCACTGTGAACACCCCTTAAGGAGTGAAAGAGAGAAAAACATTCCCATCTCTAACTCTTGTAATGGTGCCTCTGAGCTCCGTCCCTTGATCCTCTCCTCAAGGCATTGCAGTGTCTCTGTTGTGAAGCCCTTTGAGCCCTCTGAGACTGTTTCAGTAATGTGAAACTGTTCAGTGCTGTGTTAGAGACAGTTCTCTAGAGGAGATGAACCAAAGAAAACCTTGTAGATGGTGGTGTCTCATTCTCCACAGAGTGTATGGATTTCTATCTTCTATGTGGTCATTCTGTTCCACTTTAGTGAACAGGCTTGGTGTATGTAGAAGGTCAGTGGATGAATCATGGCTGCCAAGTTTCTGTTGTTGTAGATTTGTCTTTTTTAAATTTTCTCTCAAGATTGTCTGGAATCAATGTTCTACCTCACTACAACAGCTAAATTGCCACCTGTCAACATAGAATAGTGGCCATGCTGTGACCAGAAAAATTCAGTACGATACATGTGTCACATTCACCAGAAAAAAAGAGTTACACCTGGTCCCAGTCATTCGTAAATTGGCCCTCAACCCTGCAAAAATATGTTCCCGGCCTTCGAATACCATGCAACGCCATGACCTCCAGTGATTAGCAGTTTTTGTAGAACACTGTCTGTGAACTCTGCCCCAGCACTGCCTGCCGCTTTCATCAAAAATGGAGAGCCAGGGCTGGGAATGAGAGGACAAAGAGAGAATGCTGTCCAGACCTGTCCAGCTTTAATGAAGGTAAGGTATGGGGCTACTTGGTATTCTCCTACAGCAGTCATTAGGGACAGTGGGGCTGGTCTGCTGGCATCAGGCTAGCACAATTAAACGGCTGTCTTGTCACCTTAGCGTGAAGGTTGCCAGTGTGAAATTAATAGGTCTCTACTACTTTTGTGCAACTCTAAGCTTCTCATTTTTACCCACCAGGAGGGTCAGGGGCTGCGTATCCAGGGGGAAAGTGATAGAAAGAAAGAAACAACAATGAGAGGGAAGTTGAGAGAAGAACCAGAGGAGTTGGGAAGGAAAAAGAGGACTGAGCATGAAGAGAGAAAAAAAATTATGTGAGAGGAATATATTACTCTTTACCCTCAATTTGGCTAACACAGCAGTAGAATACGGTTGTCAGTGCTGTTTGGAGTGTTAAAAAAAACAGTTATGTTCATACACAGATTATGAAAGAGAACAGCACTGTATAACCGAAGTGGCTTAAATTTTCAGGACTCAGGATTTTGAGAGCAAGTTTGTTTTAACACTACTATGTGAAGGGAACTGCAGTAAAAAACTAGTAGTCAGTCACGTCATTGACAAACTTATGGCATGAGGTCTATACTTTGTGGGTTATTCTTTGGCAAGCCAGTTTTGAATTTATCAGCAACTTTCTTTTTTATTTTTTTTTTAGCTGGTCCGGTCAGTAGTTTTGATTTTTATTTGCCCCGCAAACATTTTAACTGGCCCCACCACAAAAAAAATTATACATGTAATTTTTAGCCACAGTATTTATATGCATCTTATTTATATAATATTTTTTTAATTTTTGTTTTATATACATATAAATTATTACTACTAATTTATTAGATATTTGTTTGAAATAATTCTGGAAATATACAAATATAATGCAATGCAACTCCATGACAATTCTGAATTCAAACATAGACTTTTGCTGGAAAATGATGACATATGGTTATGGCTCCATGGTTATGACAACAATCATAATTGTCGATTATTTACATGATTTTTGATTAATTTTGATTAATACAATTTACATTAAAATACTTATTTTTTTTGGGGGATATAACAGTTTTGTTTTACATTCTGCTAAAAAGACAAATGTGAAGTCAAAGTTTAGTAACTGTCTTCATTAAAATAAGCTATAAAGTAGTTCAGAAACTGTTCTTAACTTGTTTTGGATGTGTAGGCAACACATCCAAAACAAGTTAAGAACAGTTTCTGAACTACTTTATAGCTTATTTTAATGAAGACAGTTACTAAACTTTGACTTCACATTTGTCTTTTTAGCAGAATGTAAAACAAAACTGTTATGCTGTACATATTTTGAATAAATTAAACACAGGATCAAGCAACAGCCATGTGATTGGTAACAATGGTCCACTGTTGCAAAAACACACATTAAATAGAAAGTTAAAGCAGGGGGCCTGGGTAGCTCAGCGAGTAAAGACACTGACTACCACCCCTGGAGTTCGCAAGTTCGAATTCCAGGGCATGCTGAGTGAATCCAGCCAGGTCTCCTAAGCAACCAAATTGGCCTGGTTGCTAGGGAGGTTAGAGTCACATGAGGTAACCTCCTCGTGGTCACTATAATGTGGTTCGCTCTCAGTGGGGCATGTGGTGAGTTGTGCGTGGATGCCCCGGGGTAACGCGCTCAACAAGCCACGTGATAAGATGCGCAGGTTGACGTCTCAGACACGGAGACAACTGAGATTCGCCCTCCACCGCCCGGATTGAGGCGAGTCACAATGCCACCACAAGGACTTAGAGTGCATTGGGAATTGGGCATTCCAAATTGGGGAGAGAAAAAAAAAGGTGAGAAAATCCACACAAAAAAAAAAAAAAAGAAAGAAAATGAAAGCAAATTTATTACATTTCACGAGCAGACCTTCATGAACTGCTGTAGTTGAAAATTTTCCCGATTAGTTCATTGTGGCAGCTGTAATTGTAATCTCGATTGTTTATTTGATTAAATGGTGTTTTTTTAACAAAGTTCGGGAGGAGCAAGTTCATTTAATCTGACCAATCACACAACCAGAGTAAGAGTATATAAACAGCTATTTACCTCTACGTGGCACTGAGAGTTTCCGGCATTCGGCCCCGCCCATTGCCCACCAACAGACCCATGCAAGAGACTCAGATCATCGTGTTGCAACACTCAATTCTCCTTCATCAGAACAGCTCTTCCATCTAAATCATCTTGTTTCAACAGAAGCTGCCACAGCAGCTCATTCGTCTCACAGCATCGACTGCTACCACTTTAAGTTCTACTTTTACTCTGTCTTTCTCCCTAATCTCTATTCACCAGAGCAGATCATTGCGTGAAGTTGCTTCTGCAACTGGCTGCTTCGACAATCATCTTGATTACAACTTCTCTCCAAACCAGTGCAGAAATGTTTAGCACGAGATCACTGCCGCAGCAGCTCCTGCTCCGACTACTCTACAGCTCACCACAGCTATACACTGCCCCTGTCCGAACAGACACAAGCCGAATTCGGCTCCACAAGAGGCGGATCACACGCCACGTCCAACTCATTCATAATCATTCCACAAAGTGTCTCCCCTCCTCACAGCATCAGAGCTCGCCTCGCCGCACAGCCCCATTAGCCATGAAGCGACAACTTCTACAAACTTCTATTCATCTCTAGACCACAACATGACTTTCTCTCCTCCCGCCCCGGACAAACACTTCATGCAGGTAGAACATCTATTTTATTGTACAGTCTTTGCCCGAATCTTTGGATTTCAAACTCTTAACAAGCTCGACCACAGAACCCAATTGCTCATGGCTTTACAAGCGTTCAACAACCTGTCATAATCTTATGCTCCACCCAAGCTTAAAATAACAAGTTTAAATTGATGCCGAATTATTTAGCTTGTCACCTTGCTTATACTCCAATGTTTCAGTTTTCTGTAGTATTTATTACAAGTCAATATAAACAAGTAATTTTATTTCAGTCGTTCTGTAGCATTCATTACAAAGTCATCAATATAAACAAGTCATTTATTGACCACACTACTGCAAACTGTGCTCTTATAGTATCTATTAAAACCAACTTCTCAGGCACAGACTCCTACAATTTCATACATCCTTGTCAAAACGATACTACAGAGTAATGAAATGACTCGAATTACATTGGAAACAATCTACAAAGCTCCAAACCATACGCTTAAGTTTATAACATCAAACTACGGTATTCATCTGGGTACTCGGTTTCAGGTGCCTTCTCATTTCATAATAATCAACTTTAAATGATGTCATTCATATGCACATGCAAGCATGTTTCCTGACATTGTTTCACATATGTTCCTGACATTTAATCTAGCAACAATTACGTTCAGGCATCCACAGTTGCTACGTTTACCACGTTTTCTATTGACTCAACACATCACTAAGCAGCACAAATGTGCTGTCCAGGTGCCGCAACTGCGGCGTCTTTCGGATCGTGCGTCTAGACCTCCCACTACACCGCAAGCAGTGCAATGCGCTGTCCAAACACTATAACTGTGGTGTCTTTCGGGCAGTGTGACCAACCCTCCTACTGCACTGCAAACAGCACAAATATGCTGTTCAAGCGCTGCAACTGTGGTGTCTTTAGGGCCATACGACAAACTCCAACTACATGACAAACAGCAATATCCAAGCGCCACAACTGTTCATGTGCCACAACCTCGGCACATCTTTCAGACCATGCGTCTCAGCCCCCATGGCTCCGTAACCCATACTATGCCACTCATACTAATCTAAACATCACCACCTAGTGATTGACATTTGGCTGCTACAGCAAGCCACATATATTTACACTATCCTCACTGCAGGATTACATTAACTTGCGAACTACTAAAATGGTGTTTCTTTAACAATGTTCGGGAGGAGCAAGTTAATTTAATCCGACCAATCACACAGCCAGAGTAAGAGTATATAAACAGCTGCTTACCTCTATGTAGCATTGAGAGTTTCCAGCATCCCACCACCTCCCCATCTCCTCCTATCTATTCCATTAATACTAATCCAGTCCAGGGGAGATATTTAAGCTCAGGTCAAGTCTCGAGCCTTGAGCCCTCCGCCAGGGACAGCAAGCCACATACTGTATGTTTACACTATCCTCATTGCAGGATTACATTAACTTGTGAACTATTGAATTGTGCAGCCCAACATAACGATGCAAAGCATTATAGATTTGTTTCATCCTTCCAAGACTATTACAAGTAATTTCCGCAATTTAGATGAAACCTCATCTTTGTCAGACAGCTTGATTACATTGCCTAGAAAGCATTGCATCTTTTTTCCACACATTAAAAGTGAATGGTGACTGAGGCCGTCTGTCACTGACATTCTGCTTTTTTGTGTGTGTTCCACAAACAGGGTGGAGGGAGTAGTGAGTTATACAAGTTTGGAACAAATTGAGGGTGAGTAAATAATGCCAGAATTTTCACTTTTGGGTGAACTATGCTTTTAAGCTGGAATATGAGGCTGTATTTTAACATACCAACCTTATCTTAGAGGTCTTAAACTCATTTATTTCAGTCCAACATAATGAGAAGAGAACCATCCCACTACACAGCCTTAAAGGGATAGTTCATCCTAAAAGGATAATTCTTATCTCACCCTCATGCCATCCCAGATCTGTATGACTTTCTTCTGCAGGACACAAACAAAACATTTTAGAAGAATATTTCAGATATTAAGCCAATGGAGTCGTATAGATTACTTGTATGCTTCATTTATATGATTTTTGGACCTTCAAAGGTCTAGCCACCATTCACTTGCATTGAAAGGACCTACAGAGCTGAGATATTCTTCTAAATATCTAAGTTTGTGTTCAGCAGAAGAAAGAAAGTTATACACATCTAGGGTGGCTTGAAAGTGAGTAAATGATGAGAGAATTTTCATTTTTGGGTGAACTATCCCTTTAATGGCCCCATCACTGACTGGCCACATTAACTGTGAGGGTCATGATTGGACCCCTTGCGGGGCAATAAAAGCCTTTAGACTGGAGATGGAATGCAATGGGCCACCCATTTGTCTTCCAGCTAAACACAGATGGACATAGTAAATGGGTCCGTGATGGCAGGCTATTGAATAACGGCAGAGAGGTCATAGCACTCCAGTGAGAGAGTGAGAAGGGAGTCGCATGACACATGATAGAGGCCACTTATTTGATGCTATTTGATGGATCTGACAGAGAAAATGCTTTGTTCGATTGCCAGGGAATTCGATTGGCACTGCCAGTTGCCAGGACAACTGCAGACAAGCATTTCAGGTTAGTTACACTTTTTTGATGAGCACCTGAAATATGCTCCTTTATACACTTTTTGGAGAAATGTACACTTTTATTTTGTCCAAAGGCAGAATTTCATTCTATTCAGGAAGACAAAAACATAGACTTTTGCTTCTGAACTGAGATTTCGTCGAGATTGCTTTTTTCTAAAAACAATAGGCGTATATAAATAATTTTAAAAAGATATATAGAAACGAGTGCTACTTGGTATAAAGTCCATATCTGCTGGTGATCTTTGGAAAAGGGATAATCCATCTCATGAAAAAGGATATATCAAGGCACTCAGACTTATGTATAAAATTTAAGAAAGCCTTTATTAAACCATGGCTAGAATAATTAAAAACCACAAACCGACGCATTGCGGCTAGAAAGCCTTCACCAGGGCATGGGGAAAAAACACTGAGAGTCCTTAAATAATGTGACTAATTTGGACCACATGACACAATCACCTGACAGTGACACCTTCCAAGTGGGAAATACAACACTTGAGAAGCATCACACAAAATGGTAAACATCAGTACCAACAAATTCCATGAAAGGGAAATAGATAAATAAATATATACAAGTCAGCAATTTCAAAAGAATCTGTAAACATCACAATATACGCAAGTACAGCTCAATATAAACATTATAAGAAACATATTCAAATACAACCAAACCATTTACAAGTATGCTGAAAAATCTAATTCTACATTTAAACCTGGGAATTGAGTAGCTTTCTTTTTTAGGATGTATAGATCCAAACAGATTCCCTCTGCAATAAATCTTAACCTATCTCCTCCCCTTATTGAGCTTGGGATATATTCAATACCAGATATTTTCAGTGTATTGGGGCTGCCATGATCTGCATCTCTGTAATGTAAGGCCATTGGATATTGAGGATTGCAGATTCGAATAGCATTTTTATGTTCTGCTAATCTGATTTTCAATTTTCGATTTGTCCTCCCTATATAAAAACAACCACATGGACATTCTAACCTATACATCTATAATATATAAACCTCTATCAGTCTGTTTTTATATCACTCTGTCATTTTGTTTGTTTGATCTGTAAAGCACTTTGGATCAGCTTCTGCTGTGTTGTGCTCTATAAATAAAGGTTGACTTGACTACACTACAAATGAAGTATTACAATTAATGAATGACTTTATGTCAAATTTACGGCCCGATGTTACATCTGTAAAGGTATTTGTATTAACAAATTTAACTTTAAATTTAAAACAAAATTACCACATCTGTGATTGCCAACCTTAGGGCCTAGTTTTAAAGGAGGGAGATGGCTTTTCACCAGTTTATCTTTAATAGTAAGTGCTCACCAGAAAATAATGTGTGGAGATTCAGGGAAAGCTTCCCTGAGGGAGGGATCACTCAATAATATTTCCCAATTTTTTTTTATTTTTTATGATTTGTTTAATTCTACTTGCCTCTATTGTATTACAAAATGAATCAGATTTTCAAGATGTTGTGATTTTTATTCTACTTATACCTTTGGTTTTATTGTAAGCTCTGCTAATAACACAATGTTTATACCCTCTTTTTTGAAATCTTTCAACCATATCCTGAGCTTTGATGTCAAAATCTTCCTTCTTATCACAGATTCGTTTCAATCTCTGAAACTGTCCAAAAGGAATGTTTTCTATTAGCCAAGGGGGATGAAAGCAGTCTGCCTTTAAGATAGTATTTCTGACTGTTGTTTTTCTATATACAGACATATGTAAATCACCTTTACTATCCTTGAAGATCTTTAAATCAAGGAAGTTAATCTCAGTATATGAAAAATCTAAACTGAGTTTCAAATTAGTATTGGTATTGTTTAAATATGAGTGAAAAGTCAATAACTCTGCCTCTGACCTGGACCAAATAAGTATAATATCAACAATGAATCTACCCCACCACACCCAAAATCCTACAAATACATTTGCATAATTGGGGGCAAAACATGCACCCATGGCTGTACCTTTAATTTGTTTATAAAACTGATCCTGAAACAAAAAGTTATTGTTATTCAATGTCCATTCTGCAAGCTGTAAAATAAAACCAGTAGTTGGCATTTGGTCAGGTGATCTCATTTCTAGATAGTGTGATAATGCTTCAAGTCCTTCAGAGTGGTCTGTATTAGTATATAATGATTCTACATCCATAGTCACCAAGACTGATGATTTAGTATTTTTTTATCTTCTTGATAGTATTCAATACATGAGCTGTGTCTTGAATAAATGATACAAGTTCACTAACCAGTGGTTTAATAGAGTAATCACCAAATTTTGAAGCAGGTTCAGTGATAGACTCATTTCCACTAATTATAGGTCTCCCTGGTGGATTTTCAAGGTCTTTATGGACTTTTGGAAGCATGAAAAAAGTAGGGATTCTAGGGTTGTTACAAAGAAGAAAGTCGTATTCATTATGTGATATCCATTTTTCATTTTTTGCTTGTGATAGTACATCAGTCAGTTCAGTCTTAGTTCTTTCAACTGGATTGAATCTTAGGGACTGATAGTACTCACAGTTCTGTAGTTGTCACAAAGCCTCTTTGATGTATTGGTCTCTACTCCATACCACAACAGCTCCTCCCTTATCCGTTCTTTTTATTAAGAAATTGTCGTTATTTGAGAGCCATTCCAAGGCTATTGTTTCTTCTTTTGAAAGAATATACTCCTATTTTCTTTTAGAAGGAAGAATTTTGTCAATTTCATATGTTACTTTTTTATAGAAAGAATTAAGAGTTGGATATGATAAACAAGGCATGAATATAGACTTAGGCTTGAATGGTGTGTTCTAATTTTTAAAAGATGTTTGGAGTATCTCCTGACTAGAGGTAGACCGATAAATCGGTTTTACTAACTAATCGGTGCCGATGGTTGATTTTCGAACTATCGGTTATCTGCAAAAATCTATACGGATAGTTTCTTTTCCTGCCATGTTCCTCTGTGGTCGGTGATGGAGGATTACGGGAGGGTCACCTTGTGGGGATTTGCTATCTAAATCTTTTATCTTTGACAGTATTATATATATTGAATAGTAAACTGCATCTGGGATTTTATTCATTTTGGACTTTTGTAGTCTTTAGGTCTGTGCCCATTATAGTGAGGAAAACCTAAGCAATTTTTTTTTTATTTTATAAATCGATTTTAAAAACTATCGGCCAATTAATTGGTCATCACCCTTTTCCGCCACCATAGTTATCTGTATTGGCAAAATCCATTATTGGTCAACCTCTACTCCTGACAATATTTTTGTTAAACTGTAAGACTCATTGAAGCAAGGCAATGGATTTCTGTCAATTTATACAGTATTTTGCTTGCAAAAAAAAAAAATATATATATATATATATATATATATATATATATATATATATATATATATATATACATATATATGTATATATATATATATATACATATATATATATATATATGTTTTATGTGTGCATTTAAAGTTAAAGTCATTAGTTAAATAGAAATACATATCTGCTCATATAAACCAATTCCCAGCTCGAATCTTGTATAAATACATAAATAAATAAACCAAATCCCAGATCAAGTATAAATTCTCTGATCAATTCCCAGACCAAGTGTATTTGACCAGCTGTTTGGTGTGTTTACTTTACTTGCCAATAATTAAAAATATGGCTATGCGAGAGCAGTGCAGATGAGTTCACACAATTCGTATGAGCGCTGAATATTCACAGGCTCACTGCAGCTGTTTCTGATTCTCTTTTTAACGCATCTGAGACAAGGTTAAACTTAATATGATCACACTGCCAAAATGCAACACCTTCCAGTTTCATCAAGTGCTGCTATTTTTTTAAGTGAAGGTGACACGTAGGTGAAACCATTTGTGTTTTCTGACACATTTGCCTTTACTCTGTTCCGCAGAACTGATTTGACATCATATATCATGAACAGATAATTACTAAACTTCTATAAAAGTTCTGTGCAGTAATTTGTTTGAACTTTTTTCTTTCTTTCTTTTTTTTTTTTTTTTTTTTTTTTTGCAGATAATGTACTGAGAGGATCATATTTCTTTCTCAGTTGTTCTTCTGTCTCAGAAATATATAAAGAACATGTGAATATAAGAGCAGATGGCTAAGCTGGAGAAAGGAATAAGATCTGCATATTGTGAATATGATGCTCACAGTGTAGAAAGGGACATTTAAAAGGGCTTAAGGGAATAGTTCACCCCAAAAAAAACAAACAAAAAAAAAACAAACAAAAAAAACAATTGTCATCCAAACATGTATGACTTTAAAGCAGACTGTTAGCTTCAGTCACCATTTACTTTTATTGCATCTTTTTGGCTATACATGAAACTCACTGACAACAATGATAATGGATCATTCTGTGTAACATCTCCTTTTGTGTTCTATGTATGAGAGAAAGACATATGGGTTTAAAACAACATTGAATTTTTGGGTGAACTATTCCTTAAATATTTAGCTGGAGCTATCTCCAACTATCTAACTATCTACTCTAACTATCTTTATCTTTGGATACAAGAAAAAGGAAAAAGTCACTGTCTTCTTAATCATGTGCATTTATTCAGGTTATGTGTATAATTATGAATGTTACAGGTCATTTGTGTTTGGTCTCTGAGAGAACCAGAGAACATGCTCTTGTTCTCCAGAGAACGAATATGCATGTGAGTTGTAGTTTATTCATCAATCATATTATGATTAAATTAAGCAAGAGTTTTATTGTTTAAGTTTTAGGTCACTAATGTATCACATGTATTTACTGACACAAATTCATTGTTAGCATTCATAAAAAAAAAAGTATATTTCAGTCTAGCTTTGCTCTGGTCAGTTTGGAGGTATTGTTCTATCATCATGTGTGTTCCACCTGGCTTAAGGCCTTTGTTCCAGTGAGGTCTACCTCAACCTTGAGGAAAAGATAGCCCTCTGTTTTGTTCTATCTAAAGATGTTATTGCAGGGATTGTTAGGAGTTTTGAGAGTACGGTTGGGTACTGAGAACCAGTTCCTGACCAGAACTGTTCCATTTTTATTTATTTTTAAAAACTGAAACCGTATGATTTTCAGGACTTTCGGTTCCATTAACATTTTTTGTACGTGCAATTTTCCAAACACTGTAGTAAAATACTCTGACAGTGTTTCCTGCAGTGCAATTCAGTGGCAGCACTGCCCTCTACTGAATCTACAGCGTGAAACACAGCGCAAATGAATGACTCTTATGAGCCGGCTCTTTTGTATCTTTACAGCTTGAAACATACCGTGCTTATTGTATAATCCGATTCCCAAACAAATTACTGCAATGATCTAGTTCTTTTAAATCCACAGTGCGGAACATACAGCACTTCCGGTATAGTTCGATTCTCAAACGCATGACTCTAATGAGCCAGTTCTTTTTAGTTAATCAAATACACTTATACATCAGTTGGAGTAGTTACTGAATAATTTTTTTTTCTCTCCCCTTTTCTCCCCAATATGGCATGCCCAATTCCCAATGCGCTCTAATTCCTCGTGGTGGCGTAGTGACTCGCCTCAATCCAGGTGGCGGAAGATGAATCTCAGTTGGCCCCTGAGACAGTCAATCCGCACATCTTATCATGTGGCTTGTTGAGTGCGTTACCACGGAGACCTAGCACTGTGGAGGCTCATGCTATTTTCCGCGGCATCCAAGCCCAAACTCACCACGTGCCCCACCGAGAGCGAGAACCACATTATAGCGACCAAGAGGAGGTTAACCCAAAGTGACCCTACCCACCCTAGCAACAGGGCCAATTGGTTGCTTAGGAAGCCTGACTGGAGTCACTCAGCACACCCTAGATTCGATCTTGCAAATGTGGTAGTCAGCGTCTTTACTTGCTGAGCTACCCAGGCTCCAGTTACTGAATTATTAAGCTTGTTTGAGATTGCAAGTTCTGCGCAGAACCGATCACTGGTGATCGCTGGCAGATGCATGCTGGTTAGAAGTCTGTCCGACTTGCTGTGATGTTATGATGACATATGTCAAAAAATGTCCTGCAAGAGCGAGGAACATGCAGTTGTAGCAGCCAGGCGGTGCAGTTGCTTTTTACGAGCTGCGCGAACTGCAAGCACGATGGGAAATGACTTGCTGATGACACAGCTTAATGCTCATTGGCTTAAACAACCATAATGTTTCATTCTCTTCTAAAATTTTTGATCTTTTTATCTCTAAATCATGTTTTCATTTGTCTAAATTATATGTGAATATTCCCAACACTCTGACAGTGCAATCTCTGTATGGGATATGCGATTTTTATCATCTGAAATATCTAAAATACATGTCATTATTCAATTTAAAATGGATGGAAAGACATGTCTTATGGGGGGAATTAAATAATAGATACATTGAGTGTCTTGTTCATCATATTCATTTTCATTTAAAAGCAACAGAATTGAAATTGCATCCATTTATTAACAACAAAGCACATGAATCACGCGACATCTGCCTTTGATTTCGTAGCGGATGATCCACTACAAGAAGTGAGAATTGTCTGACTTGACAGCAGTTATTTCACTCCTCCCCGACTGCACACATCTACTTTCGTCTGCTTTCAAGGTGAGGCATCTGGCATCTCAAATGAGCCTAATCTTATAGACTAGTGATGTGTAAGTTACGATTGTCCAACTTGAAAAATGATATAAGAACGGCTGAAGTCCCTCAAGCCTGAAGTACAACATTAGACTACATAACACAACTGTCTCTGGAAGTGTTACTGTTATGTCATGTTGTACTTTAGACCTGTGTTACTGACTGCTTGTTTATCCTCCAGAGACCCAAGCATGACTGTTGTGTGCATTTTCAATTTCCCTTATTTATTTGTAACTAATAGCTTTTAATAAACACGGCAAAAAAAACAAAACAAAAAATCTAGAAAAAATAGTTTTCCAGAAAATTGATAGCAACATATGAGGACAGCGGGATTAAGTTTTGAAATTGTAAATAAATTATTTTTTTTATCAAATTGTTTATTATGTTTCCAGGAGTGTTTTGAGATGTTACATATGTGACAGAACTGAATGTGGAGATTTAAAGTAAAAAAATCACTTAAATATTGATCTGTTTCTCACCCAAACTTATCATATCGCTTTTGAATATATGGATTTAACAACTGAGTCTTATGGATTACTTTAATGCTGCTTTTATCTGATTTTTTGGACCTTCAGATTTCTGGCTACCATTCACTTGCATTGAAAGGACCAACAGAGCTGAGATATTCTTCTAAAAATCTTTGTGTTCTGCAGAAGAAAACAAAGTTAAACATCTCAGATGGCAAAACATCTTCTTGGGTGAACGATCCCTTTAACTTGTATTAAACCCGGGTATTCCTTTAAAGGAGATTGATTTATGACTCACCTCTGACCCTTATAGGCTGACTGTTACAAACTTTATATTTGTAATTTAGTTTGTAATTTAGGTTGAGGTTAGGTCCACAACTCATTTTCTTTTTCTTTCTTTTGCCTTTGAAAATGTGGAGAACTTTGTCTTCAGTAAACTCTCTCTCTCTCAAACTCAACTTTGACTCCTGGTCTTCTTTGTTCACTAATGGGTCAAGCTGTATTCCCACAGTGCCTAAATCAGTTAGCTTGAATGTAGCTCTGTTACTATCTCACTCTGTTTCTCTCTTTTCTGTAATTCTAATTGTGTGTAAGCACACTGATTATATCAGGTCAGAAGTGCCTGCCACTTTTACCATGTTTACACACTTGTAGCCCAACTGAGAGTCCTTGACCTGTCACAGGGCTCCATCACATGACCACTGGGGCCTCAAACCTGGCAGTCTTATGGTCTGAGTGGGGCCCACACACACGCACAAGTGCTCACATCCCTCTTTTTGTTTGCTAGAGGAGTTAAAAGCCTTACAGGCTGTAAAATTATATTTCCACTCCATCACATTCGCCCACATTCGACCATGAATAAATGTAATTAGAATTAGCACAGCAGAGCTGTTCCTTCCATTTTCCTTCCATTTAAAAGGACAGTTCACTCAAAAAAAATGTATTCTGGTATAATTCACTCACCCTCATGTTGTTCCAAAACAATGTGACTTTCTAAAAGGAGATGTTAGTCACCATTCACTTTCGTTGCATATTTTTATTTTTCCCTTCCATACAATAAAAATGAATGTTGACTAAGGCTAACAATCTGCCAAATATCTCCTTTTATGTTCCACACGTAAAGAATACAGGTTTGGAACAACATAATAGTAAATAATTTTAACAAAATGTGTGGGGGGGTTGGGGGTATTTCAGAGGACTTTGCACTTGAAGTCAAACAATTGCAATGTTTCTATTCAGATGTGAGCAAGTCAACACCTACCGCTTTGAATCTTTGATACAATATCTCTCAGAATAAACAATGTGCATTCCAGCATCCTTACCAGTGCGTGCACTTAAAAAAACAGCTCAAGGACATGTTTTGACTATAATTGTTCTGTAGTTTCCCATCTGTGGGGAACTTTAGAGTAACGTTTCATTCTCCCAGGCAGAAATAATAGGGCAATCCTCTATTATTCAACGCTGCCGCAGCTGGCATATAGATAAATCTGATCCTACACAGCCCACATATTGCTTTGATGTACAACTGCAAGTACATCCATTTTTTGTGATATTCAAGACAAAGATGGAAAATGTATAGTGTTCACAGCAGTCTTGACTAGCATAGCCATTATTTCACATGTAACCAAATCAGCTCCCCAACTTCCTCTTAAAGAGGTCATACCATGTGGAATCAAATCTTCCTTGTTCTTTTAAGATAAAAGAGCTTGATGTACTACGGAAATATACTGGAACTTTTAGGACTCAAAACCTTTCTTTTTTTTTTTTTTTTTTTTTTTTAGTCCAAAAAGAGCATTTATTGAAACTAGATTGACTTCCGCAACTGTAGCAGCACAGAAAAAATGCAACCCATCAACATATGACCACCCACCTTTACACATTAATGGCATTGATGGCATATTGGGTGATTAGAAACTTGGCCCACCCAGTCATAGAGAGGTAATGAGGAAAAAGCAGGATAGATGCTAACTTAACTATTGTTAATGTGGGAAAATGTGCCAAATCATGTGTTGTCTGTGGCTGTGTGTAGCCCCTACAACTCTGTGTATCCTTCCAAAGCATCCCAACATTATGAAGGATCGACTAAAGTTTATTTTTAACAACGTCCTTGACCGTTTCCTTTCAACTGTAACACTTTGTGTGGCACATTTCAGCAGGTTGTTTTGTGAATTACAATGTAATACAGGCCTGGCAAAGAGACTGTTATTGAAGAATGGGACAGTTAAAAACTATATTGGACATGACAGCAAGCATGCAGCTTGCTGCAAAGTGCTGTTGCACATTTCTTATCAAAGTTTCTGAAAGGCACAGCAGCAAAAAAAAAAAAAAAAAAAAAAAAAAACATTCTCAGTTTAATTCTCAGGCCCATAGAGAATGTTGGAAATGGTAATGGAAATGTAAAATATTACAGTGTTTAGCATAAAAATAAAAAAAAAATGTATTAATTGACCTTTTTAAACTTCCAATGTGTTGTTCTTTTCAAGATCTACATGTGTTGAAGGATATCATTCATTATTTATGTATTGTTAATGAAACACTTCCTACAATATTCAACACCTGTGCTGCCAATGCTTCTGAGACTTGCCTAATCTTTGCATTTCTCCACATTCAGGTTTGCCACAAATGAAGCATCTCTTCTCTGAAGCAAAGCAGAGGTCATATCTAACAAATGACAATAGCATAAAGAGGACTAAGTGTGGCAAAGGCTCTTATAAATTCATACCATGTTATTCCTGATGTGATTTTGCCTACTTATAATGGAGGACATGGACAATGCATGGCCGATAAGATGTACAGGTTTTGTTCTTATTGATTCCGAGTCAGCACGCTGTATGCAAATGCCATCTGCCCTCCATCATGACCTTCCGCATCTCTACTCCAAATTTATCTTGCATTCCTCCTTATTCATTCTATAGGTGCATAGAGGGATGAATTAACAGATGTATTTATGTAAATATGCCAAGAGTCATGGTCAGATACACTGTGGTTATGTTGTTTTTATGGTGGAAGTGGTTGTACTATGAATACAATTTTAGCCTTCTCACTCTGAGGTAGATAAATCGTTACAGGGACCCAACTAAGGTCTTGGAATACTTAAATTGTACAAAAACACCAAAGTCATGTAGTAGCTTAATATGAACTTCGTAAAAGTTTTTGTAAGGTTTGTTGAATATTCAATAAGAGTCAAAAAGCCAAAAATATTATGTTTGCTTAACAAAGCCATTACTGTTGTTGCTCAGACCAGTGTAGTCTGATTCCCGAATGAATTAATCTTATCAGCCGGTTCTTTTTAGTGAATCAAAAACATACTACATGACCAGTGCTGTCTGAACCCCGAAAAGAAATTACTCTTTTGAGCCAGTTCTTTTTAGAGAATAAAAAATATACAGCATGACCAGTGTAGTCCGATTCCCAAACGATTTATGCAGCCTGATCTCATAAACATTACCTGACCATGGCAACATTTTTGCAAAACAAAATTAAGTGCTTCATAACACATTTTGCTGCAGTTTCACGGTGAAATGTCCAGCGGGGGGCACCAAAAGCAAGTTAAATGTTTTTGTAATCAGACAAGGTTTTTACAGTAAACATTAGATGGAGGTTTTAATGAGTAATACATTAATTGACTCTATAACTCTACTCTCTCCTCTCCACCAATAGCTGGTGTGTGGTCAGCGTACTGGCGCACTATGACTGCCGCTGCATCATCCAGGTGGATGCTGCACACTGGTGGAGGTTGAGGAGAGTCCCCTGTTCACTGTGTAAAGTGCTTTGAGTGTAGTGTCAGAAAAGCACTATATAAATGTAACGTTCACGTTCAGTAAAACGTGCCTCCCTAACCTAAAACTTTAACCTAAACCAGAGAGCAAATGAGAGGTAAACAAAACAGATATCCAAAACCCAATCCAACACCTAAATCTAACTGATAGTGTCCACGAATGCAAATGTGACAAATGTGAAAAGCACACTTTCTGAAGGAACCAAGATTTTGTGTCGCTTCTATGACACTTTCATTTCACATGTCAGTTTCCGTGCCTGGCTGGGTTTGAGCCTCGATCTTCCGAATCCAAAGTCCAACAATCTCTCAGGTGAGCTAACACACAAGTTAATCACATTGGAATGAATGTGTAAATGTAGATGGCTAATACAAGCGTTAAAATGTATAGTTTTTCAAATAACATAGCAGTGTGTGAGTAATAGTGCAAAAATAAGTGTTTTATAAAGTCTTATAAAATCAGCTTTTATAGTCATGATTTGTGTGAAAGTGAATAAAGCGCACAGATGTTGTAGCACCTCTAGTGTTAATTTCATCAGAAAATGTGACACATCTTGTGTTAATTTCATCAGGAAATGTGGCACATAAGACTCAATTTGCAAACATTAAGTTATAGTTATTGTAACAAGGTTAAAAATGTGAAAGGAGGAGTCGGGAACCGGCTGGACAGTCAAAATAATATATAATGAACCAAAAGACACACAACACAAACGCACACATGGCAGCTGCGTGTGGCTCTCTCTCTCGAACTGCCGCATCCTGCTGCACTTATCTCTCTCCTCGGCTGATTAGCCCTCCTCCTCGTCACAGTAACATTCATCCTATGTGACAAGTTTGCTTTTATGAGCGGTTCTTTTAAGTGAATCAAACACATACAACCGGACCAGTGTAGTCTGATTCTGTATCTGTATAGTTACTGCCTTGCAACCAGCCAGAACACTCTAGCAACACCCTAGCAACACCCTAAAAGCCACTCAGAACACCCTCATCGCAACTTCATAATAAAGCCTACATCAATTTCAACTTCATATCTCTATTCAAATGGCCCAAGTATTCAAACTAGACAAGGCTTATGATGTTCAAACTTCAAGTCTCTCAAAGTATTCAAAGAAGTACACAAAGCCTATTTAACTTTCAGACTTCAAAGTAACCTTCAAACCATTTTAAATTTGCAGACAAGGTTTTATCAAGCCAACATTCAAAGTTTGTCTGGACAAACTTTCCTTTTCTAGTTTAAAATTCATAAGTATCCGATGAAGCCCAGCAAGCCCGACATCATCCCAAACTAGAGTCATTACTTAACACAAATGAGAGAGAAAATATCTGTTCATCCTTCTTACACAGAGTACTAGCAGCTCACACAGTGTCATTGCCTCTTTTTCATTTTTAAGGGATAATATAATTAACTTTCAAATTGTCATTGACACTTTTCCTCCAATTTAGTTTCCCAAAAGCCGTTGCTGCCTGAGAATCTAATATGGTGTTACACTTCCAAACAGCTTGTTCCCTTTTATGCCTTCATGTGTGTGTGTGTGTGTGTGTGTGTGTGTGTGTGTGTGTGTGTGTGCTTGTGTGTGTACATTCGCTCTACTCACCATCATTAACACTATGGAAATGAGTCAGTGTAAGAAAAATAAACACGTATACAAGTATTTATCATTCTGATAGTCTACTATCTCTCACACACATCAGCAGGAGAGCGATGCAATCTGATTATCTTTTTGCCAGTTGGTGAAATATTCATAACCTGACAAAAGCACACACACACACAAAATATACACTGTTGTTCTCCAAAATGACTTTTTCTTTGTTTCCGAGGCAGAGGCAATATTCCCTTGCAGCTCTCACCTCACCACAAGTGTTTGCAAACATTTGAACAGGATAATTTGGTACTTTCAGTTATTATTTTATCTTGTGTAATATATTTAACTATCTGTAGTGTCAAATAGTATAATCTTAGCAGTCCTAAAAAAATTACAATATTTATTTTTTTTTTTTTTTAATGTATGATCCCTCTTATCTATAAAAATTATAAACATTTTGCAACTTCTACAAAGGGTATATACATTTATGAGCAGAACTTTAAAAGCAACTATTTTTTTATTATTATTATTTTCTTTTCCTTCCACAATTAATCTTCATTAGCATTCAGCCCCGTGCAAACACATCAGGGCCAGAGTTCCCTGCTTACCAGGAACTTGCCAGGAACACGATATAGATGGCCTTTCACAAATACATGGACTATGAAAAAGAGAGAATTTCTTATTTTCACTCTCTTCTTACGCCGACAAGTCATTTATTTTCTAATGGCTTAGACAGGCCCCTGGTCTCCGTCTCATTGAAATTACTTTTTTCCAAGTACAATGTGGAAAGTTCAAGGTTAATCAGAGGCTGAAAAGGGAGAGAAAAATGAAAAGAAGCAATTTGCCGGAGCCATGTCTGTAATTTCCAGATGGCGCATATATTTTCTCAGTAATTATTTTTGATTCAATTTAAACCATTTAAAAAGCACATTAAAATCGGGTGGATTGCAGTTATAACGGTATAAATTGTGCGTTTGCACGTATAAACTTATATTATTAGAACTAGGGTTGTCACAATAACAAAATGTCAGTAGTCGATACCAATGCCTACCAGTAAAATTTCATGGTTCTTGATACCAGTTTCGATACTATACATAATATGCTATTAAACACACTGTTTTATTTGAAATGTAAAGTATGAACATAATAATGGTATATAGCCTTCAAATTTGTATCAGTAATTATTAGGTATTTCAAATAATTATTCAAGTAAACAACCCAATATATACAAGAAATAAATGAAGAGCAGAAAGTATAAATTTTCATGAGATCAGGCTCACTTTTTCAGAGGCTTTGCAAGCTACAGTTTCAAAATAGCTTCCCCAACATCGGTCATGTTTATTACTCAGTATAAGAAATCATACTTTTGCCACCCAACTCAGAACTCTTAAGGACTATTCGCAGTCCTTACTAAAAACAGCAAGAAAACCAAAATAAAAAGCTTTATCTCACCTCTGCAAACATGTTGCCTGCGTTTCATCGGCCCCGAGCACGGCCCTCCCTTGTGAAATCCATTCCCTTCTCCCATGCTCGCCACAGGGCCATGAGGGAGCTGAGCGCCTTATTGAAACTGCCATCTTATCCAAGAAAAAAGAAAAATCACACAGACAGACCACTGCTCAAACAGACAAGTAATAAGTCTCGGTCAAGAGACGCACTCCTTTTTTAAGTATAAATTGGCCCCAGGCTTAAAATTTGAAGCAATTTTTGTATTACTCTGGTGCTCAGAATATGAAATAAGGACAGAGAGATAGAACTCAGAAAATGTGCAGACAACAGCAGTTACTAACAGGAATGCCATGATTCTGGTAACCAGGCAGTGAATAAATGGCAAGCAAAATGCTGAACTTTAAGGTCAGCAGATAGTGAGACATATAGATTTCCCTGGAGCTCTTTCATTTGGACAATGCCAGTGTAATATTATTTATGATTCTGCTTACATTTCTTCCATAATCTAATCTTACATTTGGAGCAGTAAAGGGCACGTTTTGCAGTAGTATTTCAAGCTATGCCAAAGCTTTGATTGCTGATATAAATGTGTCCTTCCATTTAGGGTGCAAATGCATGTAGATGTTGTCAAGATCTTTATATCACCAAACATTCCTTATCATTATCACTTCAGATCATTCTTTCAACTCTATAAGCCTTTATTATCCTCCTTTACTATTTTTCTCTTCTTTAGCAAAGTTGGACAAAATTAAAGTTAGGAATTGGCTCGCTCTCCAAAAAATGACATTAAGGGGAAATAATTAAATTGCAATACAAAGAATTTATCTAAACTAAGTTTAATATCAGCAATATCAAAACAGATTTTTATTTTGCCATACAGCACTTCAAAATGTCAGTCATAATGTTTTCAGATAACTTGATCAGAATAAATCAGAAAAAAAAAAAAAAACTTTAACAAACAAATAGACAGTTCTGAAGACATATAGTTTGTCTATGTCTATGGTTCTTCAAGCGGTTTCAGTTATTTTTATATAAGTGTGTGACAAGGAGGAGGGTGTCATTTTAACAGTCATTAAAATTAACATTTAACTCACTCAGGCTGCTGACAGTTTCTTTTCCATGCCTCATTTTTATTATATCCATATGGTTAAAGACAAAACATAGAACAGTAAAAACGCAAACAGAATCTTTAACTTTCTCTGCTTTGTCTGCACTTGACACCAATATCTCAAAGGAGACAGGTGACGTTAGCTCCACTGACACCATCTTCACTCCTCATTTGCATAAAGTAAAACTTTTCTCAAATTTCTGAAGTCACTGGACATGCCCACATCTAGTCGCCAGAGGGTCCTGTCGCTAGTGTTTTTGGAAGTTGTCAGCTCTCATTGAAAATTAATGAGATCATGTCACTTTGTTGCTAGAAGTCGCTGCATGTGTGAACAGGGCTTAAGACTGAAATCTTAGAATCACCCTTGCATATAGCAGTCATGTGAATTTTTTTTAATTTCATCTTAATTCTACTTCCTTAAATTCAAATGTTAATTACAATTCAGGATCCTCTTATCCACCTAAATTCAAATTCAGGACTTGAACTGGAATTTAAAAAGCATGCTCAATACAATTCCAATTTTCACACAACCCTGCACTCAAGAGTCTTTCCTCCCCACTGCTCTAGCCTGTCTCTCTATCTTTCTCTCGTCTGATCCCTGTACCAGTCAATCCTCTATATTTATAACATTATCTACACAGGGCCATCTGTTGGGTGACTAGCTGAAGGAACAGTTCATATTATGTTACTGAGACTCATCCTTCTGGCCTGTCTGGGAATTGCTTTCCATGATTTCTTCAACTCTGTCTGGAATGAGAACACTGAAGATAAAGCAGCCCTCTTCTCATCCTCTCAGCATCTACTTCATCTGAAAGTGTCTTAAGGGGAGACTGACTAGCACAATTCAACAGAGGCAGTCGAGCAAAACAGAAGTCCCTCCTTCCCACTGGCCATTATAATCATATATGAGTCATGTCAAAGCCGTGGCCTAGAGGTTAGTGCATGTGGTCCAGTCCAGGGTCTAAAATTAACACTCGCCAAGCACCAAATGTGAGAGCAAGATTGGCTTTGTTAAGTAAATAAAACGGTCTAGCTTTATTAGGAATTTCGACAAAATATATGATTCAAGTCGAATTATAAAAGCGGTGGTATGACCCTCAAGAATGTAAATGATGTAAGCAATTGAAATCAGACATACAACCCTTCTCTTATAGAAAAATGTCATGACGTTTGTGTCACTTTATCCAGACTGATCACACGGTGAACTCGACAACAGTGGGTCGAACATTTTTGTTGCTTGAAAAGTAAGTTTAGAAAGCGTACCGTGCATACCAGAATTCAATTCGCTGCCCCAGTGTCTTGAGCTGAAAGTGTTTTTGAACGTATGGACGTGTGTGAGCTCCAGTTTCCAGGTGATTTGTTCAAAGAATGGTGCCAAAAGTGAAAAGTTGTATTTTTAGTTGTAAATTATTTTATGCAGTCAACAGGGATGCATATTTTATTACCTATACCCCCTAAACCAAACCCCAACCCTAAATCTAACTCTCAGTAGAGTAAAACTGTCATTTTAGAGAAACAAATGCAAATTCTGACTGTTTTTGTGAACACGTTTACTTCCTGGTTTCCATGGGACCAGAACCCGTGTCTTTAACAGGGCTTTTCCACTGCACGGTACAGCTCAACTCGACTTTTTGGGGGTTTTCCACTGTGGATAGTACCTGGTACCTGATACTTTTTTTAGTACCACCTCAGTCGAGGTTCCAAGCGAGCCAAGCCGATACTAAATGTGACGTCAAAACCCTGCAGATCACTGATTGGTCAGAGAGAATCGTCACTACCAGCATCACTGGATTTGTGACACAGGACATCAACCCGCTAGTTTTAAAGTTAGCAACAGCGACAGCAATATCATTTGTTCACACAACTTTCGAATTGTAAAAAGAAATGGCTGTACGCAAAACCACGTCATGGTCAATAAATGAGGTGCAGACGTTCCTTTCATTAGCGAGGAACCAAACGACGCGAAACGAAAAAGCCCTTCAGGAAGTGTCTCAGCTGTTGGCTGCACACGGCTACCACCAGACCTACCAACAGTGTAGGAAAAAGTTAAAAAATCTTAAGTGACTACAGAACCATCAAGGACCACAACAGCCGGAGTGGTTCAAACAGAAAAAAGTGGAAGTGGTTCGACCAAATGGATGCTATCTATGGCAATAGACTGGCGAGCAATGGGAGGGAGAGTGCCCTGGACTCTGCGTTGTTGGAGTCCACAATGGAGGATGGTACGTTTTGTTACGTTAACTCTATATTCTGCTTGAAAGCTTCACTTTAGTTAGTTGACCAGCTACTGGAAAGCTTGCTTCTAAAACAACCAGGCCAATTTAACAGTTACACTTGTGTAAAATCACCATGCAACAACTGCTTTATGCAGCACAATGAGCTAGTAGCTAACAGCTAGCGGTCGTGTTATTGTTTATGGTCAGTAATGTTTGTGTCGCGTTTAAGATGATGTCACGGCAGTAGAGGCAGCGCAAATATGACGATCAGCCTATAATCCCACCCACGTTGAGGCGGCACTAAACTGCAGTGGAAAAGCAAGCTCAGAAAAGTAAAGCAAGCAGAGTCGAGTCGAACCGTAACATGCAGTGGAAAAGTGCCATAAGGCTGCTCACACAATGCGCATTTAGTAGCTAGAGTGAAGTGTGTTCATGCTTAAATTGATGCCATGTCTGTTGAAAGATGGCACTTGTCAGCAATTCGTTTAGATGGAGTTGATTTCAGGGTACATGAACTTTCAGAAGCAATGTGTTGATCATGTCGGTCTAAAGGTGACAACATATATGTGGAATATTCCCTGCATGAAGCTGCCAAAATGAAAATACGAGGAACAAAAGCTTGTTGATCTTCACATTTTGGTAAAAAAAAAAATAAAATAAAAAAAACAGTTTCAATGGGAGCCTAAAACTGGCTTATCACATACATCATGCTATGAGTGGCACAATGACAAACTT